>NC_081430.1:42480568-42708054 GCF_949786415.1 Peromyscus eremicus
GGGGCTTTTCTCTTCTTTTCAAGAGGGAATGTTTCACTTCTGACCAAAGGGCTACACAAGAATGTGAATGGGAAGTCTTAACCTGAATATTTATGGATATCTCCACTGTCTTCAACAAAGATCTCCAGTTCATTGAACATTGTCTTCACAATTTACTGATGCCTATTGAACAGTACCTCAAAGTTAAGTGTGCTGATATTAAAGTACGTGAATTGCAACAACAAATGATGTTGATCAAACTAGATGTCTTCATGTAGAAGATGTAAATAGATCCATACTTATCCCCATACATAAAACTCAAGTCCAAATGCACCAAAAACCTCAACATAAAACTAGATACACTGAACCTGATCAAAGATAAATTGAACCTTGAGTGAACTAGCACAAGAGTAGGTTTTCTGAATACTGTTAGTGCATGCACTAAGATTGGCAATCAATGGGACCTCATGAAACTGAAAAGCTTCTGTAAAGCAAAGTACACCATCAATGGGACAAATTGGCAACCTACAGAATGGGAAAAGATTCTTACCAACTGTGCATGTGATAGAAGATTAATATCCAAAATATATAAAGAACTTAAGAAATTGGATATAAAAGACAAACAATCCAATTAAAAATTAGTACAGATCTAAACAGAGAATTCTCAACAGAGGAAGCTCAAGTGCCAGGCACATACTTACAGAAATGTTCAACACCCTCAAACATAAGGGAAATACAAATCAAAACTACTTTCAGATTCCAGCTTAACCTGTCAGAATGGCTAAGATCAGTAACACTAGTTACAGCTCATGCTAGAGAGGATATGGAGTAAGGAGAGCACTCCTCAATTGCAAACTTGTATAACCACTATGGAAATCAAAACGACAGTTTTTCAGAAAGTTGAGATTCAACCTACCTCAAGATATGGTTATTCCACTCTTGGGTATATACCCAAAGAATGCCATATCCTAGCTCAAGGACACTTACTTTACCACATTCAATTTTGATTTATTCCTAATAGCCAGAAATGGGAAACAACCTAGATGTCTCTCAACATAATGAATAAATGAAATGTGGTAATTTTCACAATGGAGTATTATTCAGCTGTTGAAAAAAAAACTGGCATCATGAAATTTGCAGACAAATAGATAGAACTAGAAAAAAAATCAGTGTGAGGTAACCCAGACCCAGAAAGATAAATATGGTATGTATTCACTTATATGTGTATATTAGCCATTAAATAAATGATAACTAGCCTACAATCATAGACACAGGGAGTTTAGGTATAGAGATAGGGACTATGTGCGAAGGGGGTGCATTGATTTCCCTGGGAGGGCAAAAAGAATAGATTTTATAGGTGCACAGGGCAAGGGAGGAACAAGAACGGGAGGATCTGGTGGGGAGGGTTAGTGGACATAGTATTGAGGGAGGGAATACAGGAGAGACAGCTGAGAATTAAGGGGCATTTGAGGGATGTGTGGAAACTCAGTAGAGTGAAAAAATCCTAAAGTATATATGAAGGTGACCCTAATTAAGTCTTCCAATAATAGGTGAGCCAGAGCCCCAATTGGCTATCTCTTTTCAAAAACCAAGGCTTCCATTACTGGGGCTGGGCTCCATTAAGTAGAATTCTTGGCCTAGAGGATCTCATCCACAAACAACCAAGATAATATTCCCAAGACAATGAGTTGTTTTGTTTAACTGTCAGTGAAGAACCATTGCTGAGGATCACACCCAAACAAGTCATTGGACCTGGAGAAGTTGAACTGGTGCCTACTTGGAGTCTTTGCCCCTAAGTTCTAGTGACTTTGGTATGGAAGGTACTCTGCAGGCTACCAAAACAGAAACAGAAACACCAAGCCCAGTCACATAAATCTTTGACCTATAATCTGTCCTGCCTAAAATGCTAGCATGCATTGTTCATGCTAGGGCAATGGTGGCATAGAACTTGTGAGGATAGCCAAAAATGACAGATTTGACTTAAGGACTATTCAATGAGACAGAAGCTTTGGGATGCCCAGCATAGAGAGTAAGAGCTGGTGAAACCAGGATTGTCAATCACACAGGCTCATTTTCTTCAATGGAAGGAAAATGAATGGTGCCTTGTCACACAGAATATCAAATAAGAGAGCTTGAACAATCTGGTGATCCTTTGCTGTTCTTTTAAGAGCCAGCCTTCACCTGAATTTCTGCAAAATTCTTAGAATTATTTAGGCCCTGATTTTGGGTTTTGCCTCTCAGTGAATAGAACCCATCACTATGAAAGAGGCTCCATGTACTTTGAATCCTTCACCAACAGAATCTCTCCTTATTCTTATCACAGATCCTTCCTCTAGGCCTTAGCCCTGACTTCTATTTATCAGACAATAGAACTCACTCTTATCACAAAGATCACAGGTGTTTTCCTACTTTGCTAGGAAGTATCTATGGAGCTTTGCTATGCCTATTTTGTTTATGCCTAAATATTTGTTGTGATTATTGCCATGTGGAAAAAAATTTTAACCAGAGTTTTACTGTGTTTAAATGTATAAGATTAGACCATGGCATCAGACTCTCTAGAAATCTTGACCCAAGTCCAACTTCAATGAGTTTACTTTCTCATCACTTTCTGTTTTTTTTTTCCCTCTGTGGTTAGTAATACCTGTAAAAACACTACAACAAGAACTCATACCCAACACTGCTTGTGTGAACAAGAATGAGAGACTATATATCCCTGAGGTCCAGAGTGAAACCAAACACTACTGGTCTAAAAACAGAAAAAGATATAGGAACAAAATGTCTATTAACAATATTAAGCTATATTCACAGACCAGTGCCTTATTCAATTATTATCTGAGAAGCTACATTCTACAACAAAGAGGAACAGATGCAGAGACCCATAGACAGAGACTTTCACCCCTTAATGGAGAGTTACTATGACTTGATATTCACTGGAGGAAGCAGACTCACAGTCTGATCAGGATGCTTCTACTGGTAGCTTTCCTATGCTCTGGTGTATTGTTTGACATGCATATACATATATGTGGCACTAATTGAACCAGTGGATTACCCTACCCCACCCCCCAAAAAAGGACATGAACTTAGAAGGTGGATATTTGGGTAGATGTGGGAATAAGTGGGGAGAGGGAAAAGAGAGTAGATATATTTTCTTTCTATACATGTATGGAGTCCTTAAAAATAAAGAAAAAATGTAACTGAAAATAATATAGAGCAACACAAATTTTTCTGTTAACCAAGGAAGACTGAATGTAAATGTTTTGGAAAACAATTTGCTAATGTCTACTGAAATATAGAACAGGAAACCTCTATAATCTAGAAATTTTATTCATTGGTATATATATTAAAGCTTTCAAGATTATTGATTCATTCATTAGTCATGATTCTCACTGTCACACTGCTTGGAAAAGCAGGAGCTTATAAACAATCTAATAATATAACATGGAAAAAATAAATTTATGAATACTTTAAAAATGGAAGGAATTGTACACACACACACAACAAAAAATAAATTATAGCTATGTTTAACAGCATGCATACATTGTATAAACTATTTTGAGAAAAACATTTTATTGATCATGGATACATGTTATTTTTAACAAAATTTTGCTTAGGTGGAGAATGCAAGTCACCACAATGTGTATGTCTGTGAGGGAGAGTCAGAAATACAAATGGTAGGTATATAGTAATGACAGGGCGTGCATTTGTGTTTCAGATTTTTAATTTTAAAGTGTTCAGTTTTGTTTGTTTATTCTTTTATTATTTATTATTCATGAGCTTGAAACATTCCGTAGTAAGTTCTGCTCCCACAGATCCTCCCGTTCTTGTTCCTCCCTTGCCCTGTGCATCTATTTATTTCTGAGTAAAACAACACATCGGTTTGCTGGGGGTCATGCTTAGCTAGTAACTGAAGGAACTATAGAATTACAGGTTAGGGCCCAAGTGCCAGCCACACACTTACAGAAATGTTCAACACCCTCGACCATTAGGGAAATACAAATCAAAACTACTTTCAGATTCCAGCTTAACCTGTCAGAACAGCTAAGATCAGTAACACTGTTTACAGCTCATGCTAGACAGGATATAGAGTAAGGAGAGCACTCCTCAACTGCAAACTTGTATAACCACTATGGAAATCAATATGGCAGTTTTTCAGAAAGTTGAGAGTCAACCTACCTCAAGATATGGCTATTCCACTCTTGCGTATATACCCAAAGAATGCTATATCCTAGCTCAAGGACACTTACTTCACCATGTTCAATTTTGATTTATTCATAATAGCCGTGGATATCTGCATCTGCTTCCATCATTCACTGGATGAGAGTTCTATCATGACAGTTAGGGTATTTGGCCATTTAATCACCAGAATCGGTCAGCTTGGGCTTTCTCTCAACCATTGCCAGTGGTCTTTTGTGGAGTTATCTTTGTGGATTTCTGGTTTCTGGGGACCTCTCTAGCACTCTGCTTCTTCCTATTCCCATGGAGTCTTCATTTATCATGGTATCTCCTTCCTTGTGCTCCCACCCTATTCCTGATCCAGCTGGGACTTCCCACACCTGTAAGTTTTCTTTCCCTCGACCTTTGCCCTATATTACCCCCCCCCCACGTTCAATTTGCTCATGTAGATCTCATTCATTTCTGTCGTTGGGCAATCCCTGTGTCTTTCTTAAGGTGTTCTTTACTAGGTAGCCTCCCTGGAGTTGTAAGTTGCAGTCTGGTTATCCTTTGCTTTACATCTAGTATCCAGTTATACGTGAGTACAAACCATGTTTGTCTTTCTGAGTCCAGGTTGCCTCACTCAGGATGATTTTTTTTCTAGTTCCATTCATTGGAACTCAAGAAATTTGACATCAAAATAACCAACAGTCCAATTAAAAAAATGGGCTGTAGAGCTAAACAGAGAATTCTCAACAGAAGAAGCTCAAATGGCTGAAAGACATTTAAGGAATTGCTCAAAGTCTTAATCATCAGGGAAATGCAAATCAAAATGACTCTGAGATACCATCTTACAACAGTCAGAATGGCTAAGACCAAAAACACTGAAGACAGCTTATGCTAGAGAGGATGTGGAGCAAGGGGAACACTCCTACACTGTTGATGGGAATGCAAACTTGTACAACCACTTTGGAAATCAATATGGCAATTTCTTAGAAAATTGGGAATCAATCTCCCTCAAGACCCAGCTATACCACTCTTGGGCATATACCCAAGGAATGCTCAATCATAACACAAGGACACATGCTCAACTATGTTCATAGCAGCATTATTTATAACAGCCAGAACCTGGAAACAACCTAGATGCCCTTCAACTGAAGAATAGATAAATAAAATGTAGTATATATACACAATGGAGTACTACTCAGCAGAGAAAAACAATGACATCATGAGGTTTCCAAGACAAATCTATAGCTCTACAATCTATGATATACACTTAACCTGTTTTGTAATCATATGAATGATTTCTAAAATGTATTCTCAGGATTCAAAATAGATTAGATTTCAAAGTTGTATCAAAGCTCATATGATACATTAGTTGTTTGCATCCTTATTGTTATACTCATGATATAATTGCATTATTTGTTCAACTCATATAGCTTGTATGGTGAGCTCTAACACTTCCAGGTACACCCTTAGCTCTCTGTATTGTTATGACTTCTATTAACAATATGTATTTTACATCTTTATGAAGAGTCATGTATGATTACAAGACGTAGAAATAAAATAATCACTCTTTTATTTGTCTTTTATTGTCTGAGTCAAAATAAAAGTAATATAAAATTGCCAAATATTTCATAATAAATGTAGTGTGTGTGTGTGTGTCTGTGTGTCTGTCTGTCTGTCTGTGTAAGTGTGCATTCTGCTGAGTGGATGTAATATTTTGATCACTTCAATGAAAAATATATTTATTATTTTCATCCATATATTTGATTCCCAGTTCTATGGAAATAAATCTACAATATATAGCATGTTCAACAAAATAAGCAAATGTACCTGAGCAATGAGGTATTCATTTATTTGACAGAGGCAACTTTATCATTAATGCATGGTTGGAAGCATTAAAACAATTTAATATAACAAAGTTGTTTGCCATTACAGTTGGGGTAACATAGTAATTTATTTTTTTTGCAGTATGTATAACTTTGATTCTCATTATGTGGCTAGTATCTTCAATCTCTAACTCAAGTCATTTCGCTTTAATGGCAGAAAGAAGAATCTGCTTATTAAGAACCATAGCAGAGCAAATTAATTGTTCCTGAATAATAGCCAAGGGTATTTCTTCACTTTATGCTTTTGTCTAAAATGATGAGATCCTCATGATATATTAGACAATTTTCTCTTCATATAAAATTTGCAGTCAAGTGTTTTAAAGCAAAAAAGGGGAACATTTGGATTAACATGAGACAGTACCACTGTTTAGAACAAGGGGCTAGTTATATTCATGTGGCTAAGGGTGAATGAAGATGATTCAGAGCCTGTTGCTGTCAGGGGAACCTCTTTCCTTTTGTTCCCTCAGGATAGTTAACATATCTCTATTTTAATTAATTTTCTCAATTATAACTTTGTATGCCATCAATTCTCCATTATATAATGAATTGAAAAGTGAAGTCAGAAGTAAGCATGAAAAGTTCACACTTCAATAGAACTTAAGATTTGATATAGTCTGAAAAAACAAAAGGGCATCCCCCAATAACTGCTCTTTGAATGTAAACGATGGTCTCTTTTAGTTCATTATGTTATCCAAAAGGAAAGAATACAATGATCTACTATTAGTTGATATTTTTCTTGTTTTTACTACTCATGTTCATGCTTGTGGCTATTTGTATGTATGTCTATGTGGGTACATGAGTTCCAAATGAAAAATTCTATTATCTGGGTCTCTCTGTCCCACAGAATTGAGAATACAGGGCCACTAGCAGACATGCCTTACATTTTATATAAGTGTTGATGCTGTGAAATTAGGTCCTCACACACAGCAAGTGTTCTTAACCCTTGACCCATCTGACAAGTCTAAATTTTTAATGTAATATTTCTATTCATCATTTAGGAACTTTATGTATGCATACAATGTTGTTTCATCATATTCACCCACAATCTCTCATCCTCTAACTCCTCCTAGACCCAACAACCAGGTTCCCAATTTCCAGTCCTGTGTAATTTCCTTTCTATTAAGCTGTCTAGTCTGATTTGAGCTGCAGACATACTTTCTATAGGTATGGGGCATCTACAGGAGCTTAGCTGACCTATCTGAGATAACAGCCTTAATGAAAACTGAACTCCTTCCCTCAAATGTCATCAACTATCCACAACTCTTCAATTAGGAGTGAGAGGCCTAGAACCCCTTGTCATATGCTGAAATGTTAACTGGCTTGATTTTGTGCAGGTCTTTTGTAGGCAACCCCAACTCTGTGAGTTTCTAAGAAGAGATGTCATGGCATTGTGCATATGATCCTGTATAGCTATGGTCTTCCTCAGTTTCTGGATCTTAACAAATCTTTCCTCTCCTTCAATATCACCCCTGAGTCTTGGGAGAAAGAAGTTGATATAAATGTCCCATTTGGACCTGATCTCTGCAGTTTTACTAGTTGTGAGTTACTATGTTAATTGCTGTCCTTCCAGTTCATCAAGAAACTTCTGTGAAGGTCTTGGATAGCTTTATTAATCAATGAGTATAAAGATAAGAATTTACAATGAGGTTTTATACTATATCAATCTAGTAAAATAATAGTAGGATATTTCAAATCAACAAACGGGTCAACTCAAGAACTTGATGACTCCACGAGTCTTACTGTTCTAAACAGTGATACTCTAATTTATTCTACTTTCCAAGTGAGGAAATTGGTACAGAAATTGGATAAACGCTTCTTAAAAATCATGCAGCTAATTAAGGGCAGGGCTAGCATTTAAAGTTGTGAACATAAATTCCATATCATATGCTCAGATGTTAGAGTACAGTTTTTAAGTTAAGCAGTTGATAGTTCATTGACTCAGAATATTTCCTTTCCTTCTCATTGCTAGTTTTCATGACCCAAATTCACAAAAGAGGAGTTAAGGCTATGAAATAAAATACTCATTTTTCAGGTTTCAAAAACTCTGAAATTGAGTAAATAATACTGTGGACACTATGTGGATAGCAGTACGGGGAAGAGAAGCATCAATATCAGGATGTGGTGGTAAGAAAGAATTATAGAAATATCCATGCAATAATAGATTCTAATGCTTAATTCAGTTCTGATCTTGTTTTAAAGGATTGTGTTGTTTGCATCATATACGTTCAAATCAGTTTTACAGCTACTACCATCTACAGTTTAATGTAATATTCATTTATTTATTTATCAGTGCATTAAATGCCTATTCAACATCCATATAAGATAGTGTCTCCAAATTTTAAAGACAATATTTAAAATATGTAAAATAGAAAATAATAAGCTTTATAATATAATAATATAGGATATGTGAGTAACACAATTAATTATCTGTTGCTTAAAATTCATCTGAAGGCTGCTCAGGATAAGCTTGGAAAGACTGAGACATAAGAGGTTATATAGGGTCACATTTTCCATAGTTTAAAAAAAATCTGTTTCACTGCTTTATCACAGGAAGGAAAAAATTGTCAGCTGAAAATAGAATAAGGGCTGAAGAAAGTTAATCTTCTGAAACATACCATGTAGTTTTTCCATTCCTGCCAGAAATTTTAAAAAATTTCAGAAAATAATCTTTGAGCAATTAAGCAAATGTTAAGATACCAAGTTTCTTGGATTGACTGCAGAGTGTTCATGTTGGAACATTTTTTGAGCATGTGACTGTTACATACTTGTGTAGTTAGTAAATATGCAATGCATAGTTTTCAGCTAATCAGGATGATGGGATTATTGGAGAAAGGATGCAGAAGAAAGATTTTAGGGGGAAAATGTGAGTGGTTTAAAGGAAAACATAATAGCAAAGGAAGAAGCCAAAGCAACATGTGTTTCAGTAGTTATTGCAAGCTCAAATCAAATAAGGGCTTGCAACTTCAGAAGGATATCTGCATGATCTTCATTCATACATTAAGCCATAGAGGGCTTTTTTTGCGGGGGTGGGGTCGGGTTGTTGCTCACATAGAAGATAGAAAATTAGTTTTAATCACTAGTGCCAAGCAATTACATTGGCAATAAATAGTGCTAATTTCCTGTGGTTTCTAAATTTTCTTCTCCTTTATCTCCTAGAAATGTTCCAAGCGATGACCTTCATTATGCAGAAAGACACTTGACTTATTTTTTTAAAAAATGATATTTGTCTAAATGGTGAATAAAATCATGTTTTAGTAATTTAAAATTCTTTTTTTAATAATAGGGTGTCTCACAGAACCTGGAACTTAGAAATTTGGTTAGACCTGCTGGCCAGCAAACCCCAAGGATTCTCCTGTCTCTGTCTCCCCAGTGATATGATTAAAGGTACAAAGTCCCACATATAACTTTTAAAACTGGGTGTTGTAGATTGAACCTGATGTTTGTGTAATAATAACTTAACTGACTTAACCATCTTTCCAGCCCCAGAATTTTCAAAAATCAAGCTAAACTTTCAAAATAGCATTTCTTAAAGTTTTCTACCTAATAGAAATGATATTCCCTGGCCACCATTTCCAGTTACTGGTAGTGATGGTGTTGAAATAGACAAATGTTTCCTTTATGAGTTTAACACACACACACACACACACACACACACACACACACACACACACATATCTACATATATATATATATATATATATATATATATATATATATATATATATATATACAATTTGCTAAGTATTTGTGGCTTTTTCATGTTAACCATATCCATATCTTGGTTCAAATTGGCATCTGAAAATTAATGAAAGATCCAATCTAAGAACAAAGGTGGAATCAAAGCAGGATGTAGTAGCATGTGTGTCTATTGCAAGTACTGGAGAAGCAGAGACTGGAGGATTTCTTTTAATACTGGTCAGTCAGTATAACATAAGCAATAAGGCTATCATTCAGTGAAACCCTATTAATTGATTAATATTCTCGACATCAACGTCTCCACATACACAAAAACACGTGTGCATGCTCCCATGTATGTAAACATGGCCTGCACATAAAAACAAATATTTATAACACACACGCACACACACACACACACACACACACACACACTCACAAACACTAACACACACACATACACATAAGAATCACAAGAATCTTATTTTAGACTCTAGGATGTGGAAATACACGCAACTCTTTTTCCTCTTATGTCTGGAATCTTAAAATACTTTGTTTAGTGGCAGCGAATTACATTATAATATATTTAATATTTATATTTTTGTATGTGCTATAATTTATTCATTTATGTATTTGGGTTTTTTACTATTTTATAGCTACCAAAACAAATTTAGAAACAGACTTAATATATGTTGGCTTAGAGAGAGGAGAACAAATTGTGTGCAGTGCATACAATGAAGAATTCTGAATTGTTTTCTAAATGAAGCAGCTCTATACTCAACCACATGACTAAGCTCTGGAAATATAATCCTGACAGTTTATATAAAATTTAAATGGAGCAGGGAGGCTGGAGAGATTACTCAGTAGTTAAGATCACTGCCTGCTCTTCCAGGAGACTTTGGTTCAGTTACTAGGATTTATGTAGTGGCTTACAATAGTCTATTGCTCTAGTTATAGACCAATACCTGCTTTTCACCTTCTTGAGAACCAGGGACAAGCAAGGTACACATACCTGTATGCAAGAAAATACCTATACACGCAAAATAAAATAAAGAAAGAACAAGTTAAAAATGAAATTCAAAGAGGTATGTTAATTGGTTTGAGGAAATGTCTCCATCATGTATCCCAAATGTGTGTGTGTGTGTGTGTGCATGTGTGTATAAAATTAAATTTAATGTTTTAAATTTTTCTATATTTTAATGTTTTGTTATTACACACAACAATAGGTTTTATTATGAAATCTTAAAATATGTAACTCTTGATATTTGCCCTCATTACCCTCTTTTTTTCTCCATCTTACTCCTTCTAAAGCCCTTCTATTCTCAACTAGCTCCAGCCTTCTTTTTTTCTTACTTCATTATTCATTTCCTCAATAATTTTCATTCGGTTTGTTTATAGAAGCATGGGTGAGAGTTTATTCATGCTATAATGTAGTCACTGGTGACTATGCCACTGAGGAAATACCCCTGATTCTGCCATCAAGTGAAACTAGAAAGGTTTATGGATTCATAAATACATTTAAAAATATTTGAAAGTCAGTTGTATGTCAGACCATGTTGAGAATTTGAACTGACAAAGACATATAAACTGCTTATTCCTATTTATTATGACATTTGTAAGTATATAAATAAGTGTAAGTAAAATTTTTCCAGTGTTCAGTGATGTGATGAAAACTAAGATGTAATAGCACATCCTGGGTTGATTGAAACTATAAATAACAATGTAGCAGTTAAGGGCTGTGACATTCAAACACAGCAACCTGAATCCATGCAAAGTGTTTTCTAATTTCAGGGACTCACTGATACAGTGTCTCTAAGGAAGGGCAATAACTTGGTATGCTTATGGAAAATAAAAAAAACAGTATAGTGGGGATGTAGACAGCAAGATACAGCACAGTACAGAAGGAGATCTCAATAGTCATCAGAGTTCTGGTATAGACTCTGGCTAGATAGCTAAAGAATTGCTGGTTCATAATGGGTGAATCGAGGTGACACAGAGTGTCTCTCAACAGAAAGTTGCATGAGATGATACATAGTTTTGAAAAATTACTCTTGCAGCAAATTAGGAATTGAACCTGGAGAAGGATCAAAGGTAGAAATCAATACTCTGATTAGGAGGAAAAGAGATGCTGAAATTGGAGTTTGTGTCAAACATTTTAAATTAATTTGCTCATATATTTCATAGTGATAATCGAATTATATGAGGATAGTTATCACATATACATAGAAGAGAGATTGCTTTTATTGTTCCTTTCATATTATATTAGAATGCTAGACCTGACACCATTTAAATACAAGCAATTGAGAGCAGAATATCCAAATACACAACAAACTGCACCATGTATAGGACCATGAAGAGAGAGAACCTGATTTGAAGACAAGCATGAGCTTAGCCTGAAAAGAAAAATGCTCCTCTTACTTTACTTTCCTCCTAATTGTGGAGAAGTATTTACCGTTGTAAGAGTTACAGATGCTACCCACTGCTTGAAAATTAAATGATGCATTTATGAGATCTATTTGAGAGAACAGTAATCATGTTTAATCTAGTATTGTATCAAATAGTTCTGCCACAAGATGCACCTGCTGCCTCTTCATGACAATTTAAAATATACTTTGGTAAATCGAATTCCTGTTCACTGAGTTTTGGTTTAATAACAGCAGTGTGACACCATTAAAAGTTATATTATAATGAATGCTTCCCAAGGAAATATACTAAAATATTGTCAAGATAATTTCCTCTGTTCTTCTTTCACTACAAACCAATGATTTTTTCTGTATGTGCACATATCAGAAGAGGAACCAGAATCTAGCTTCTCGGGTCAGATGTCAGTTGGTCCAGGCTGGAGACTCTGCTAAATCTCTTCCTCCTCTCCCAGGCAGCTTCCTGTGCATAGTGAGTGAGACTGAGTCCAAGTTGTATCTCATTCAGTTTGTCTGTCTTTTCACTGGGTATAGCCCAACAGAGCTGCCACTGAACAAGAGGATATAGAATAGGTTGGATTTTGCATTCCTCTCTTCTTTGAATGCATGTGCTATTTCCCTGCTCTAGCTGCAGCCCTGGATCCATCTCCTACCAGGCAATCCAAGGCCCAGAGTCAACCACCTGGTTTCCTCTTCCTCTTTCTCCTCCTTCTCCTCCTCCTCCTCTTCTTCTACATATTCTTACTCTTTTATTCTTATTCTCTTTTTCTCTCAAATATGTTTTTGAATCCTAGCTTGCCTAATATCTCTTATTTGGTTCCACTTGTTTACTTTTCTGCTATAAATAAACAGAAATATTACTGTTCTCTGTGATATACATTGATAGAACTTCAAACAATATCTTTGCCTTGCTACATATTTGCTTCATCGTATCACACCATTCTAAAGAAAATGATGTTGGTATTGTTTATCATGAAAATGTATTTTTATTGTCATTTAATGGTATATGTATGGAATATATATATGCATTGTATATCAATCAATGAGTTTCAATGATCAATCAAAAATAAATTTGTGATTAACCCATATTTTCCTTTCTGATTGTGTAGTCATTTTTTTTAGGGAAATAGAAACGTCTAATATACTTGATCTAAATTTGTATGTTTTTTATATCAAATTTCAGAATATAAATGATATAAAGCTTGACAGGTCATAGGAGATAGGCATTTCACCTTCTCTTTCTCAGTGACTGTGTTCAGAACCCAACTTAAATTGGTAAGAGTTGTATCTGGCTCTGAGGCTCTTATACACAGCACCTTATATCTTTAGTATGTTCATCTATTTTACCTTAGATTTTTTTTCCAGCCTTTGCTAGATGCAGACTGGGTGATCTAGTTTGCCATTCTGTTACCATGGTAAACAACATGATCAAAAGCTACAGGGTGAGGAACGGGTTTGTTTGGCTTACACTTCCAGAATATGATCTGTCATTGGAGGAAGTCAGGTCAAGAGCTCAGGCAGGAACTAAAGCAGAAACTACAGAGGAACACTGTTTACTGGCTTTGTTTCCTTTGCCTTGTGCTCAGCTCAATTTCTTATACAACTTAAAACCACTTGAGCAGGAGTGCCACTGCTCACAGTACACTGGGCCCTCCCATATCAGTCAGTCAAGGCTCTTTCCCTTAGACATGGCCAAAGGCCCTTCTGATCTGTGTAATCTCTCACATGAGACTCACTCCTCCTAGGTGACAATAAAACCTAACCAAGAATTGGGGGCAATGGTGCGTAAATGCAGATATTTTCTTTCCTGGACTGCTTTCTAGTTGAATGGGAAATCACTAGAACAACTTCCTGGTAATTGCCCTTATAATTTGTTAAAATGCTAGGAAGGAGAATAGTTGATGAACTGACAATATAGTATGGATGCTCAATGACAATATGATATGCATTTTCTCAGCAGTTCTAAGAAAGTGAGAAGGGACTTTAGGGGACATGACTGTCTTCTAATTATAGATCAGGGTGTTAGTTTGTCCCTGCTGTGGGGCAAACTACATCATGATTAGGATCTTGAAACAGTGACCACTTACTAATATAGTTTTGTGGGACAGAAGCCTAATGAGCATAACTGGAAACCAACTTTGAGAACCCCTAGATAGAAGTTAGGGAGTAAGATGACCTATAGGCCTGACCTTAGGTCTGCATTAGAGCTTGCTTCCAGAAGCATCATGTGAGTAGCAATTCTACAGGTCAAGGGTGAAGATCAGTTTCTTTGTTCCTTTTTCCTTCCTTGATGGTCTTTGCTCCTAGAATTTATCCTGTATCACTCTCCTTTCCCCTGTCTTTTCTTTTCCCATCTCACACCTTTCTTCCATCTCTTTCCTCTGTCTTCCTCTCCATCTCTTCTCTTCTTACTCTCTCTCTCTCTCTGCAAATTTCCAAATTTCTTTATCTCCCTTTCAACACATCTCCCCTCTGCTCTCCTCCACCCTCCACCCTCTATCTCCTTGACACCCCTATTCTTAGTTCTTGTTCTCTCTCTCTCTCTCTCTCTCTCTCTCTCTCTCTCTCTCTCTCTCTCTCTCTCTCTCTCTCTCGTTCTGTTACAATTACTTTAAAACCAATTTTTCCCCCTCAGGGATACAGCTCTTTCAGATTTCTGTTCTACTCTTCCATTTATAATAAGTTATCCAGTGTTCACATATTGAGCCCATCCATACAACCCATGACAAGAGTCTCATCTTCCATCCACCAAGGATTAGCCTTAAACACACATGCAAAATCATTTTACAGAAGTTTGTAGGTGGGTTGAAGAATTAGAAGATGGAAATCTTGGCTTAAAATAATGAACTCACTTCTTAGTGCACTAATAAGAGGTGCTTTCTCACTAAGACTTTGGTATAGCGCACATAGACTTTAACCTTTAACCATAATGCTGATGTCAGTTATGGTGATGATTATCAGAGTAGTGTGTCATTCTATCTTCTGATATTAAGAGAGGTTTATATTGAGAGTTTTGAAAGAGAAACAGTGTATATAAACTCTCTAGAACTTTATAGAAAATCAAATTAATATAAATTCCAAGTAGAACAAATTTGAAGAGAAATATATGTTTCTACACTTGGAAGATTAACAATTAATTGAGAATGCTGAGTAAAGAGTAGCATGAAAAAAGGGAAAATGAAACCAGATTTACTCACAGATATTTACTAAGGAGTTCGCTAAGCATGTGAAAGACATTACCAATGAAAGTGATCAAATGCATGGGATTAGAATGCAGGAAGATTGAAATTTAAATGGCAGCTTCTAAACAGATGTTAGGCCTATAAGAATCAATGGATATTAAACTAAGATTGTGTTTTCAATGAACAGTAGTGGAATTAACATCCCAGTAGGAATTGAATCCATCTATAAGTGGTCAAAGCCTATGATAAATGAACAAAGGCCAACTATATTATGTGGCAGCTCCTTAATTGTGGGCTGGCTATCACGGTGACAACTGGAAATGTAGGTAACTTGCATACTCCAATATCTAGTTGGCTCACGGCTCGTATGTGGTTTTGGGGAGAATGGATATCAAGACTGTTTCATATATGTGTGGAAATAAAGACAATCTCATATTTTCTTTAATTTATATATGAAGACATAATAATCATTTAGGTAAATTAAAAGCTGTATTGTCAGTCAATAATCAAAATTATGATCAGAAAATACACTTAAGTTTTTTGATTGTTTGATCCTTGAATTAACTGTCACTAACCTCGTGTTAGTTTCTGATAGAGTAGGGTGACACAAAGTCAGACTACAGAGAAAAAAGTGTGTAATATACCTGCTCTGAAGATACATATATTTTAATGTTTAATGCTTTCCAATAAAAATATTAGTTTCCTTACAATAATTTTATTTCAAAGAGTAGTCAAGTTATTTCAAGATTTTTCAAAGGGAAATTTATTTATAAGTTATCAAAATAATCAATACATGTTAATTATTGCCAATAGAAAGCCATGATATAAATGAAAACTTGCATTAAAATGAGTTATTTGAGTTTATTATCTATATAAACATTGATTCCTTAAGTTAAAAAATATATTTGTTAGAAATTTTCCAGAGTTTCTATTGACATTATGTAATTCATTTTAATGAATTTGAATCTAGTCCCATCCTGAAAGACCTTCCGATTTCTGTGAATAGTGTTTCCTCCTTTGCAAATGTAAATCACGTTTTCATCTCAAAAGAGGTGGCTAATCGATTTTTCAGTCCCAAGATGGGAGAAAGTATACTATACCCTAAAACCTTGACTATAGCAATGATATTGCCTGGGGTTTAGGTCTTAATAATCTAAACAAAATTCTGTTGGTGTTAACCAGCCTGCACACACACATACACCCTGCACAAACAAAAACTACAGAAGATTCCTGGCACTTTTGGGGCTTCCTTCTTGTCACAGCCAATTCTGTATGTGTACCAATCACCATTCTGACTTATACCCTAGACCAATTTTCTGCCCTCAAACCTAACATAAGAATGATGAAATCAACTATCTCTCCTCTATATCTAGCTGTCTGCCTATCTATCATCTATCTATGTAACTAAACAACATTGTATTTTATATTTCCTATATTATCATCTATTTTAATATATGTATCTATCTGCATATAAAATTCAATCTATATTTTCAGTCACAGCACATACTTTTGCCACTTTGTTATATCCTGTTTTTTAAAATCAGACTGATTGCTTAACAGTTTTCCAATGCATAGCGTTTGAGAGGGTAATAACAAAGGACTTCATGTTAAGGATAACGTAAAGGAAATTTTTCTTGAACTATCAGCCTCAAATTCTTAATGATGGTATGAAAAACACTGTACACTTTTGTGGAATAAGCACTGTATTCTGGGAAATGGCTTTAATTACTTTCTTGTCAATACATTAAAATGCTCTACGTAGTTTATCATGGTGTTTGTGGAAAAGCAAACTTATTTGTTTGTCTAGCACATATATTTTTATATAAATACTAGTATAATTTTACTGGTAGATTTGTTTATTTTTCTTTAACAGTCTACTAAATTGTGTTTATATACAAGGCGCTAAGGTTTAGGGAATAAATATATAGCATAATTGTTCTGTTATTTTAAAATTTGAACTTTGGCTTGTATGTTAATCTATTTAAAAGTGCTCTTGTCACTTGAAGAAAAAACACAGTTTTGACAAAAGAAATCAAAGAAGACCTAATTATGTGGGGGTGTTTGGAGGTTGTAAGGCAGTATTGTTACAATGTCAATTTATACATGCTTAAATTACAGATTAATCACATTTCTAATAAAAATCTTCCCAAGTGAATTTGTAGATCACAGACAATTTATTGTTGCAACTCATTTTTATACAATATGTGATTCTCTGTCTATGAATTGGTCCATAGGACTATGAATATACAAATTACAATAATTGACAATCGTATTTTAATATATAGAAAGAAAAGTCAATACTCATTATAAGTAACATGCATGACCTGTAAATTGGTGTAGTGTAATTTGAAAGTTGATTATCATTGATCATAAAAGTATAGTACAAATCTATAAGCATTTTGATTTTTAGAATTCACTAATATCCCAAGGGATATTTTATAATGGACTCTTAAAAATAATAGCTTAAATTGCAAAAAAAAGAAGAATGAAGAAAGACTAATGGAATGAATTGAAAGTAGTGATGAACATGGTAGGTTACAATCCAACCGTACTAAGAAGCAAATAGAACTCCACTGAGTCCTCTTCACCAATACCCTGAAGCTTTCATACCAGTTGTATATACTGAAGATATTTGGGGCTGTTGTGTAAGGTCTTGATTTACTTATACTTTTCCTATAATTTTGTTTTGGTGTGTGTGTATGTGTGTATGTGTATGTGTGTGTGTGTGTGTGTGTGTGTGTGTGTGTGTGTGTGACTTGTTTTCTTTCTAACATGCTATTTGAGATTCTGTTTATGACCACATGATACAGGAGCTCTATCTTTTTCAGATGAACAGACAGAGTATATTTTTTTCCTTTAGCATTGCGTTTTCTACTCATATCAGAGCTTTACTTCTGCTCAGTTAGAGTGCAGTTCTGTAATTTTGGTACTGAAGTCATTTCGATGTTCTATTGTCGGATATTCCTTTCTCTTGTCCACAAAAGTTCTGATTTTTCTCTCTCAGCTCCCTGTACCCTGCCAGGCTACACTAAAGTCAGACAATGACTGTGACTCTATAGGAGACACAATTCTGTAAAATCAGACAATAGAAGAATTGCTGACAATTACTGTATAGAAATATTTGTCTGTTCCCAGTGAGCAGTTTCCAAATAGTAAAAGAGCAGGGTTATGTCCCCTGGTTCCACTCTGTGTAAGTATGCAAAATCAGGCTTTCTTGGAGTTGGGTTAGGATAAAGCTCATGATTATCCTTCCTTATCAGAAACAGAATTGTATGGCCTCTGCTGAATTATCAGTTCTCGTGGTACAATCAAGGCTTTCTTCTGACATCTAGAATTTTCACTTGTAAAGGAAAGGGACAACGATTTAATGCTAGGATGTTTGTGAAATTGTTTTATTTATAGATGTCCCAAGTGAGGAAGCCAGGTATTAATATTCTTGTCTAGTTAATACTAAAATGAAATTGGCCTGAGAAAGGAAAATATGCTTGGTCAACATGCATCATTTAGTTGGTATGGTATAAAAGACGTAAATAATGAAGACTGTGTCTAAAGAAAGTCTTGTTTCTCTAGTAGTGAGTATTCATTCCTAAAGGAATGGTGCCACCACAGCTCCTAATTTCCTATACTGGATAAAAAAAGAAAAAAAGACATCCTTGAACTTGTGTGAGATTCACTTATTTAAGGACTGAATCAGATTTTAGATGGGCGTGAGAAGACATTGATATCAGAATCTGCAGATCACAATCGTACCCAACCATGTTTGTGAATTATACAACTGAATCATTTTCTCAACCCCTTCTAGTCCATTTCTAACTACCTGTAACAGAAATTTATATCTATGTATTTATTAACACCTAGGCTATAAAAATAAAATAAATCTTTATAGGCAATTATTTGTAACTCAGAGAACTGTTGAGTAATTCTTCTCTAGAACAATTGTTTTAAAGGAATATTAGAAGAACTAAAATAATCCACTGAGCCTTTACTTTGGTTTTCTGCTTTACTGTATTATTTAATTTTATATATTCCTCTTTAGGATACAACTGTTCTCTAAAACTCCGTATTAGAGAATTTTTAAATTGCAGCAGGGTTTCTTCTTCCTCATCTATTGCATCTGAGAAATCTGTAGTAACTAAAGTGTAATCTCTCATTTTGCCTATCTCTCTCCAACAGAATAGTTTCTGTTTACCCTTACAAAAGGCCCCTATACTTCCAACTTTATTGGATCATTAATTCTAAGCCTGGGTGAAGTTATGGTGCCCTGATAAAAACTTCCATTCCTATAAATACCAGAAAAATCAAAATTGGATTCATGTATCTAACTCTGGAATTCGTGACCTCCAATATCTTGACTCCTCTTTTGTAGTTGATTATTTGCAGTTTGGCAATTTAAAGCATTTTATTAAAATATATGTTGAATTATAATTTGTAATTAAAATAATGACTACTAGAAATAGCTCTTTTATCTTAGTTTGGCCACATGATAATTACAGGATATTTGTATATATGCTGTTCAAGGATATAAAAATTTAATGTGTTTGCAATAGTAAAGGAAATTGATATAACTTCCCAAAAATGATACTTCACTTCGCAAAAATCACTTAACCTGATGTGTTCAAATTTATTAAGAAGCATCTTTTCATGGTGCATTAACTTCATTATAATTCTTTTGAATTTGATTTTGAGTGTAACACAAATTGCTAAACAGTCTTATCAATAAGAAACCCTGAGCCAGATATTGGGGTGAAAGCTGAGAGGTCAGAAGGATAAAACAAGTGACAGCCACCAGTTATCTCTCCAACTCCAGGAATCCTCTCACTGATATCCTCAGGCTCCAAGAGAAAGCTGCTTCCTGTGTACTCACGCCTTATGTGCCTTTCTGTGCTCAGTCATCTTACTTCCTTTCTCTGCCCAGCTTCATCACTTCCTTGTTCTGCTCAGCTCTATCACTTCCTATCTGTCTGTCTAGACCTCCAGATCTCTATGGTTAACTAGCACTAAGATTAAAGGTGTGTGCCACTATGCTTGGCTCTGTTTCCTGTGTGACCTTGAACTCACAGTGATCCAAATGGCTCTCTGCCTCCCAAATGTTAGGATTAAAGGCATATGCTACCACTGCCTCACCTCTATGTTTAATATAGTAGTGGACATTTTTCCTCTTTATAAGATAAGCTTTATTGGGGTGCTTAATGACAACACAAATTATTTATATGAAAAATCAAACTGCACAGACACCTTCATGTGGAGTAATGTAGAAAGTAGCTGGTGATTTACTATTTGGAGAAAACAAATAATAAAGTGAAGGAGATTCTATTGAAGGAAATTGGAAGAGTCAGAATGGAGATCACCATTTTGAGCAGTGAACTATGCAAAAAGAGGGATTAAATAAATTTTAAAAATAAATGATGAGGATCTCAAGCAACGCAAACCTTGTTTAAAACCAGTCTGCCCTTTTTATGAATAGGTGTATACTTAAACTATTTTTTCTCTGAAAAAATTAGCTATACTAGATAAAGATGCAAGTGGTTTAATTATAAAATCTGCACATTCCTGACATCTTTATATCCTCATGTGTTCCCTTTAAAGCCAGCAATAAAGCATGAAGGCTGTGAAAAGAAATGGTGTAATTGTTTTGAGTTAAGCTGACCTTTTATCTGAGCCATGGATTGCTTTGAATAATCAATCAGGCCTGACTTCTGCCCCATTCCAAATCATCTATTGTTCTGTTGTTTTCCTGATTAATATAAAGCATAGAAAGCTTTTTTCGCTAAAAGGCAAAAATGATAAATTGTTAAAGTAGCATATGTTTTCAATGTGGGCTTATCTATCTATAAGAAAAAGTATAACTATTTAATCGTTATCCTGGAAGTTCCTTTGAGGCAGGAGACTTGTCCTAACTATGTTTTCTCTTTTTCTAAACTTTTAATTTTGAGGAAATTATGCATGTATAAAATAAAAAAAAACCCGTTCCTTCCTCTATCCAACTACCCAATTGATTTCCTATTTTCCTGTGTGTTTCCTGCCCCTAACCTCTTTTGATAACTTTTTAAATCCATCTAGTGTTGCCTGGATGTGTATGTGGAAGGGGACTTCCACAGGAAAATGGGAAACCTACCAGTGGCTACATCTTCAGAAAGAATGATTCTGCCTCATGAGCTATCAACTAACAATGGTTCCAGAGTTAAAGTTGGATTCCAGAGATTATCTATACAGTTATGACAAGAATTTGACTAATTTAATATGGCATAGATCTTGTGCTGATAGCTATAGCTATTGTGAGACCATGAGCGTTATAGCTACGTCATGTACAAATGATAGCATTTCATTGTAGTACTGCCCATTTGCTTACAATCTAGTATATTTCCCTAAAGCCTTCTTCTCTCATGACAAGTACCAGTAGCCTTCTTTGATACCAATGTCAAACAGATTGAAAAAAATGGGAAAATAATCCCATTCATAATACATACGTACATACATAAAAACACACACAGACATACACATAGACATAGACAAACACACACACACACACACACACAAACGCACTCACAGACACCTGGAAATATATCTAAGAAAGAAAATAAAATACCTTTGCAATGAAAATTTTCACTAAAGAAAGGAATACAAGAAAATACTAGATGATAGAAACATTCATGTTCATGGATATATATTGGAAATATGGCCATAATATCAAAAGCAATCTATGGATTTATTGCAGTCCTAGTAAAAAAATAATACAGAGCTAATTTACACAGACATAGAAAAGAAATCATTAAATTTGTATGGAGGCTCAAAACAAACAAACAACAACAACATAAAAAAACAAATAAGCAGGGTAGTGGTGGCACATGCCTTTAATCCCAGCACTTGGGAGGCAGAGCCAGGCGGATCTCTGTGAGTTCAAGGCCAGCCTGGGCTACCAAGTGAGTTCCAGGAAAAAGGCACAAAGCTACACAGAGAAACCCTGTCTAAAAAAAAACAAAAAACAAAAAATAAAAATAAAATAAAATAAAATCAAGGATATCTAAAGCATTTCTTAACAAAAGACTGAAAGACATATCATCATTTCTGATTTCAAATTATATTTTGGAGCCATAGTAATAAAAACTGCATAGTGCTGAGGCAAAAACAGATAAGTTGAACAGAACTGAAAGCCCAAATCAACTCTACACTAATACATTTACTTGATTTTATACAAAGATGTATACAATATATACTGGATAAAGGATAGCATTTTCAAGAAATAGTGTTGGGAAAATTGTATTTCAACATGCATAAAAATTAAACTAGATCTTTAAACTCCACTTTGCATAATGCTCAACCACAAATGGATATAAAACCTCATCATAAAACTTAAAACCATAAAATTTCTACAGTTAGAAGAAAGTGACATACTTTAAATTTTACACACAGATAAGACCTTTCCAAATAAGACCCCTATAGCACATAAAATAAGACTAAAAATCTTATTTTTAGATAGAAATTAGAAAGTTTCTTACAACAAAAGAAGTTAGTAAGTAAATAAATAGGAAACCCTTGGAATAGAAGATTAACTTTGGCAGCTAATCATATCACAGGGAATTAGTATCTAGTATACCCAAAGACCTCATTGCACTAAAAATTCAGAAAACAGTCAGCTTGTTGAAAAATGGGCAATTGAATTTGAATAAAAAAAATTTAAAGAAGAAATGTAAATAGTTAAGAAACCCTCAAAAATGATTTCCACATCCTTGGCTATCTGTAAAATGCAGATTAAAACTATTTTAAGATTCTACCTCATATCAATCAGAATGGCCATCATCAACACTACACAGGACTATTTTAGATGTGGTAAAAGGGACTCTTCTATGCAGTTACCAAGAGTAAACTAGGAAAGTGACTGGAAATTGGGGAGGGGGATGTTTCTCAGGAATCTAGAAGCAGAACTATGACCCATCTGTACAAGTTCTGGGGATATTCTCCACAATCTTTACATTCTATGGAAAGATATTTGCATTTACCAATTCATTGTCTTTTTCTTCACAATATCTAAGAAATGAAATCAAATCAGATGTTCAACAACACATGTATGAGTAAGGAAACATAGAATATATATCCCATTTACACAGTGGTTTATCACTCAGCTATAAAGAAAAGTAAAATAATAATGTTTGTAGATAAATGTAAAAAATTACTGGAATTAGTTACAGAGAGTGAGACAATCTAGTACCTGAAAGAAAAGGGCCATATGTTCTTTCTCATATGTGTCTTCTTGCTTCAATTTTTGTTTTGTTTTGTTTTTAACATAGGCAAAAGTGGAAGCCATGAAGCTAGACAGGGACCTTTCTTACTTTTTTTTAAAGAGCTACATGTTAGGGGTGATAATAATAGAATATAGGCTAAACAAAACTAGTGATGAGGTGAAATACTGGAGGTATAAAGTGTTAATCAGGGAAGGGCATAGGAGTTGGGGAATTCTGAAGGGAAGGGCATATGAAAACCCATATGTACTTATTATTTCACATTCCAACTTTACAAAATAGTGAAAAGATAAGAGAACTGTTATGAATTGAAAGCCAAGGAGAAAAGCATTAAGTTAAAAGATTATGTTGTAAAGTATACAGGGATGGGGGAGAAGAGGAGGTAGTGTGCTTACATTTTAAGGGCACAACTTAGTTTCCCTTGGGTTGCAAATCTTGTAATGTCCCAGTAAACATGAACTTATTTTGAAATAAGGAAAATAGTCATCTAGTCAAAAATTATTTTGTTTTTGTTTTTGTTTTTCGAGACAGGGTTTCTCTGTGTAGTTTTGGTGCCTGTCCTGGATCTCACTCTGTAGACCAGGCTGGCCTCAAATTTACAGAGATCCACCTGGCTCTGCCTCCTGAGTGCTGGGATTAAAGGTGTGTGCCACCACTACCCAGCCATAGTCAAGAATATAACACTAAAATATATTGCATTACGATAAGTTCTATTTTAGTGACTAGTAATATCTAAACATGGGGAAAAGATTCAGTTCAATGATAAAGGGAAGTGATGGCCCATTTGTCCTGTGATAATAAAATGTCTTGATCTAAATGTTTTATAAGCACAAAAGTTTATTTCTAACCATAGCAGAGACTAAGAAGACCAAGTTCAAGTTGTTAAGCTGGTAACAATTGAGGCACTCTTCCATGAAGATTGTCTTTTACTGCTGCATACCTTCAGGCTCTAAGGCTTGTAAGGGAGTTGGTCTTCTGTGATGCTTCTCTTTCATGACTTTATCACTTAATAAAGGTCTGCCTTTGTCTTTGGATCTCTTGGGCATTAGGTTTCAACAAGTGAACTTTAGAGGACATGGATATTTAGACCAAATCATATAGATATTGAACTGCTTTATCTAAAGACTAAGGGTTGCAGCAAACACCAGGAGCGAAAGAAAGCAAAACATTTTTCCCTAGGAAATCAGTAAAACCAGGTTTCTGGAGCTTGGGCTTTTTCGTTGTTGTTTTATGAAGCAAGTTTTGGTCCTTGGAAAGGGCTGCTCAGGAAAACAAACATATTCACAGATACTTCTGATATTTAGTAGTTTCCAACAAAGCTTCATTACTTTATTATCATATTCGACCTTTGAAAGACCTAACAACATTTTTCACATGAGAGAATACTGCTGTCATCTCCCATTTACATTCTCAGGAGGATAGTGTTGATCAATGAAGAGACCCATTTCCACGAAGACCACACATTTAGTTCCGAAGCTGAAAGATATGCGTCATCTAAGTGTAAAGATGATCCTGTGTTCAAAAGTGAAATCTGCTACTTCTCAGTAACAACCCCCAATAAAACTCCCCATAAATTTTACTGGATTGTTTGCAATCTCTAGGTGGTTTTTTCTCCCTCTTTTAGTTCTCAATGAGGAAAAAAAAACCCTGAAAGAACATGAATCTGCCTGTGAAAAAAATCTCAATAATTAAAGTGTCACTTAGAAATTTTATGAACTGCTGGCACAAATCTCAGTATTTTATGTGGAAAGGAGGATTTTACTCTCCGGTGTTCACAGTTAGAGCTTTCCAGTGGGATATCCCAGCTGTGTTTACCCTGAGCCAAACTACCCTGTGAGGAGCTACATTCCACCCTGCATTTAGAAAGGCCCAGGTAGTAGGATGTGAGGTGCTTTAGTAGGTGTCAGGTGACTAAATGCTCCATTTTCATCAGCTCGTCAATGCATCTCAGTGATTGGCATAGTCTGGATATATTTTCATAATTTAAACAAGCAGAACAGAGGTATTACTGGTGGAAACAGCTTTGTAGTCTTTTAAATTTTAATCTTTAATTAACTATTTTTTAACTGAAATTTCCCTCTGGTGCCTTCACTTTTTCACTGTTCCCTATTTATTATATATTAATCGTGTAGCTGTTCTTTACCAGGATCTTCAGTGCTTGAAACTTCCAATGTTATATTTTCTGCAGAGAATGGGCTTATTCAAGGTCACACCTTTCTCTAGACCAACCTACCTCTACGACCAATTGCAGTTTTACTGAGTGGTAATTTGACAGGATATATTTTGTCCTTGAGCTCTCTAAGGTGGATGTTGGTCTGAGAACCCCAAGCATTCAGGACAATTTCGTGGTGACTCAATGAGGTAGGGCAGATTGAAAAGAAGTCATTATGGACTTGCTCTCACAATAGCAAACAAGACCATACCTTTTGAAGTGTTCAAGACAGAATTTTTTTTTTTTTGAAGAGAGATAGGGTTTATTTGGCTCATAGTTACAATACTTACAGTTCGTCAGGGCAGGAAAGTCACAGCTGTAGAAGCATCAGAGAACTGGTTCCATTATGTCCATATTAAAGAGCACAACACAATGAGCTAATGATGCATGGTAGAGTTCAGCTTGCGTTCTCTACTCTTACACAATCTGGAATCCCCTCTCTACAGAATGATGTCACCCACTGTGGGTGGGCCTTCCCACATAAATTATTGTAATCTATAGGGATTCTTGGAAGCCCATCTCCCAGATGTTTCCAGATTATTGTTAAGTTGCCAATTAAGACTAACCATCACAGTTCACAGTTCCTTTTTTTTAAAAAATTTGGTCAAATAAATCCACTTCCCTTTATCAATCTGTTGCCTAATATCTTTTTAAAAAAAATTTTCTTTATTAAGAAATTTTCTACTCACTCCACATACTATCCACAGATCCCCCCCCTCTTACCTCCTCCCACCCCCAGCCTTCTTTCCCAAGCCACCCCACATCCCCACATACCCCAAATCGAGGTCTCCCATGGGGAGTCAGCAGAACCCAGCACACTGAGCCTAGGCAGGTCCAAGTCCCTTCCCACTGCACCAAGGCTCTGCAACGTGTCACAACACAGGCACCGGATTCCAGAAGCCTGCCCATGCACCAGGGACAGATCCTGATACCTCTGCCTGGGTGCCCTCCAAACAATTCGAGCCAAACAACTGTTCAAGACAGAATATTCATACTTAGTAACCAGAAGGCGAAAAGGCTGACTGTGGAAAAATGAGAGGCTAGGGTAGAATAGAAGTCAAGGGGTTTGCCATAAAGTTTCAGAGATAAAGTTTCATTGTGTTAAAGGAACACAATGTCACAAGAGCAGTGCCCAAGTCTACCAATTCAACAAATCAGAAAGACCTGTGTTTCTACCAGTCTTGCTGCTTGTCGTCTATAAAGCATTCATGAATGCACTTAACTTCTCACTGTTCTTTTGTTTATCTGTAATTGAGGGATTAAAATTCATGTTTTTCTATATTACTTGCATATTTAAATTTTATAAAGCAAAAATATGACACAATTGTCAGTATAAAATCCAGAATTTTGATAAATGTTAAATGAATTGACCATTGTTCAGAACAGTTCACACAAAAGGATTAGGACAAGATAGAAACTAGAGTGGATAGTAACATTTGCTTATACCAACAGAATAAGCAGAAATGTTTGTATTTCTAAACTGTTCCTAATATAATAAATTGGAAGTGGAATAAGACACTTCTGAAAAAAATATGTTAATGAGCTAAAAGATAAGCTTAATTTTATTTTCTTCTACTCAGTATTGAAGATATACCTTTAAGCAAACATATAAAGGATATTGTGTCTTTAAGGAAACAACTGAGAACATAGCTAAAGTTAGTTTTCCAAACGTGGTAATCATGGAAGATGATTTCAGTATGATACCTAATCTTACAGCCAAAAGTCAATTTTTTTTAATTATGCATCCTGAGATTTTTCCCGGTAAAAGACAGCAATTACTGAAATCTGAATTAAACGCATGGCACAAAAGAGAAGATAGAAACAGCTTGTCAACATGTGACGGCCACCTGCCAAATCATAAGTGAACAGTGATAGTAAGTGAAGGCATATGACATGAAATCTGTTCCTGGATTGGAGGATGATTACATTTGGCAACACTGCACACGTTACATGGAATTCAAGGAGGAAACTGAAGCTAAGGCTATGGGAGAGTGCGTGCTCTCGCTCGCTCCATCCTATAAAATTATGAAGCTTCCTCCTCTAAGCAGTAAACTCATTAATTCTGCACATTTTAAAGTGAATTTTACCTCTAATTGTTAGCTTTTCTGACTTTAAATAAATTAATAACATCATTAATGGGTCATTTTTCTCATTTCTCAATTCTAGGTGCTAATTTATTTCCTCACATTCCTCCATGCCTCATGCAAATACAACTTTTGGTGTAGTTACTTATCTAAATTGTTTAAATGCAATAGTTCAGGCAAAAACACAGAGCTAGTATAAAGTGTTTAAACTTAATTTCACTTCTTCAACATAATATAAAACTTTGGGTGAGCCATTGTCTTCTGTGAGTATAATGCCATTTGTAAACCACAAATAAATATCATCAGTCCGTTGGGGATAATAAGTGCATTTCATTCAGGGAGTGTGTGTCCAAACACACGCACATGTCTCTCTCTCCCCCTTCCTCTGTCCCTTCATATCTCATCCCCCACCCCATTGGTATATACCTGGGGCATGGGAGTATCGATGTGTTTCACTATGAATATGTTTTGGGGTCAGATCTCAAAGCCAAGTGTCTACCTCTATTGGTCCTTATCATATTTTTGAAAAAAATTTCCCCGTTAACCTGGATCTCACTGTTTCAAGTACTCTGACTGGTCAGTGAACTCCTAGAGCAGTGATTCATGACCCTCCTAATGCTGTGAGCCTTTAATATACTTCCTCATGTTGTAGTGACCCCAAAACATGAAATTATTTCCCTGCTGCTTCGTAACTGTAATTTTCCTACTGTTATGAATTGTAAATATTTGATATGAAGGATATCTGATATACAACCACTGTGAAAGGGTCTGTCAACCCCCAAAGGAGTTCTAATCCAGAGTTTGAGAACCACTGCCTCAGATGGTCTGCCCTTAAGTTCTGAGACTACAGGTTAGCCTTTTTGTCTTTCTTTTAATAGATACTGGGAATTGGAACCCAGGTTATCAGACATGCACAATAAGCACTTTAACACTGAACTACATTCCCACTCTTCCAGTTTATTTTTGTGCATTCACCTTAATTTATTTTCATAAAATTATATATCCATAATATTTAATCATTTAGAGATTCTGTAATACTGAATTTTTTAATCATCTTAAAGAATTGATTACTGACTGAACATTTAAAATAAGTGCAAGCCTATTATCTAAATAACCTTGACATATCGCTAACCTACCTCACACTCTGGCTTTCAGAACGAAAGAGCAGCTTTGTATTCTTTCTCATTGATATTTTTCACTCTCTCACACATGACAAACTAAACAAAACAAATCAAGGAAAAATAAAAAGAATGCATTTGAATGTAAGAATGATCACTGAAGTTTAATTTTATTTTTTTTAATGAGGCTACGAGATTTTTTTATTATTAAAAAATTTTTATTCATTTTACATACCAATCACATATACCCGACTAGACCCTCTGCATAAGCAAGACAGTTGTGTACCTTGATCTGTTTAAGGGGCCCCCTGGCAGTGGGATCAGGATCCATTCCTGATGATTGAGCTGGCTTTTTGGAGCCCAGTGCCTATGGTGGGACACCACAGATAGCCTTGAGGCAAGTGGGGGGGGGGGCTTGGACCTGCCTCAACTGAATGTATCAGGCTATGAAGTTTAATTTTAAAATGCACACAGTTTCAGTTCATGGAAAAAAACAAATCTCAGTATGCTGCCACCATCACAACAACATTCTAGAACATTCTCTTCTCTAAACATTCTTCACATCCTGGTTAATCCACTTAGCTACCAAAATAACCATTATTCTTTGTCATCTTCTTAATGTTTATTTTATCTGCTTGAGTATCTCTCTCAAATGCATTTGTATGCTGTATAATTTCTTTTTTTATTCTTGCCTGACTTAATATCTTTAAAAGATTAAATTTGATATATTGCTCAGTACCATGGTTTTGATTACTGAAAGCTGTTATATTTAAAAAAAAAATTTAATAATTCTCCTTTTGGTATATTTTCATTAAAAATAGTTATATAATCATATGAACGCATATATATATATATATATATATATATATATATATATATATATATATATATATGAGTTCATAAATTATTATCTGTACTCTTGAGACAAACAGTCCCTAGAGTGTTTACATATCCCACACTCTCAGAAACAATGCCTGGTATTCCTTTTCACTTCACATTATCTCAGGTTAGTTATCTTAAAATCAAACAAACAAACAAAAAAACAAATTGAAGAATAACTTACAGCCATTTTGTTTCAACTTCTCTGATGACCAACGAAGTTGAACACATTATAGTTACATGTTCCTAACAGAATATGTGTCCTTTGTTGTTGCTTCTCTGTCTTTCTCTTGCTCTCTCTTGTCTTCCTGGCTCATGTCCTCAGTCCTCCTTACAACTCTCAATGATATTCCTTCCATTTTCATATAACAGGTGCTCTACGATCCTCATTATTGTGTCCCTTACATCATCTTTCCCCAATTTTTAAATCTCATTTTAGTTTCTGGACCTCAACTCATACATATACAGTAATCATATGTTAAGATACACATATAAGAGAGAAAGAGAATAGGAAATATTTGTTTTTCCTTGCCTGGTTATTTCACTTAGCTTAATATTTTCCAACCAAATCCCTTTTCCTGTTAATTTCATCATTTCAGTATTATTTGTGGCAATGTGTCATTACTCATGAGTTCATTCAACCATCTGAGCACTGATATTATTTTTTTGTTCTTTAAGTTTTGTATTCTGTGTTTTCTTCAAGTCTCTTAAAAGCAGTCATGTCGCTGTTTTACATAAGTTTAATGATTCAGTTTTTTTTAAAGTATAATGAGTTAAATTGCATTCCCTCAACGTTCATGTAATGAAGCTTAGTTCCCAGTGTTCAAAATTTGACTGTGTTTGGGGATGAGACATTTAAAGAGGTAATAAAAGTACTTCTAGGTCAAGAGGGTAGTCCATATCATTCTGGGGTCCTTTTCAGAAAAGGCGGTTAAAAGTAGACATATAGAGTGGGAAAATATGAACACAGGAAGGAGGTGATAGCACGAAAGTTAAAGAGAAGATCCTAAAGGATATGACTCAGGCAAGCACCTGGATCCTGAACTGTCAAGTCTAGCTTCATCAGAAACTAGATATCTATCAATTACTTGCCCAGTATCTGTTCCTTGTTATGGCTCATCTAGCAATATATTAAAATGAATACCTTTTTGCCTTTTCCCTCTCTCTCTAATACTTGAAGATGTTATCTAATGTCTTTGCCTCCTAATTGAAAGGTTATTTTTGAATGTTTAAATTTATAAGGATTTACTTTTCTCTTATTAAAAATAGTTTAATTTTTGGTTGTGAGCCTAGCCTTTAACATCTGAGCTATCCCATAGACTACTGGCAATGGTCGAGAGAAAGCCCGAACTGACCTACTCTGGTGATAGGATGGCCAAACACCCTAACTGTCGTGCTAGAAATCTCATGCAATGACTGAGGGAAGTGGATGTAAAGATCCACAGCCAGGCCCCAGGTGGAGCTCTAGGAGTCCAGTTGGTGAGAAAGAGGAGGGATTGTATGAGCGAGAATTGTTGAGACCAAGATTGGAAAAAGCACAGGGACAAATAGCCAAATGAATAGAAACACATGAACTATGAACCAATAGCTGAGGAGACCCCAACTGGATCAGGCCCTCTGAATAAGTGAGACAGTTGATTAGCTTGGACTGTTTGGGAGGTACCCAGGCAGTGGGCCCTGGACCTGTCCTTAGTGCATGAGCTGGCTGTTTGGAACCTGGGGCTTATACAGGGACACTTGGCTCAGCCTGGGAGGAGGGGACTGGACCTGCCTGGACTGAATATACCATGTTGAGCTGAATCTCCAGGGGAGTCTTTACCCTGGAGGACATGGGAATGGGGGGGTAGGCTGTGGGGAAGGGGGGGTAGGGCCAGGAGGGGAGAGGATAGGGGAATCCATGGCTGATATGTAAAATTAACTTATATTATAAAATAAAAAATAAAAAAATAGTTTAATTTTGTTTTTAATTGCTTTTCTCTTTCCCTTCCTCCATGACACCCACCACATTTGTGTGTGTGTGTGTGTGTGTGTGTGTGTGTGTGTGTGTGTGTGTGTGTTGAGATGCCCAAGGAAACCAGAAGAGGGCATCTAATCTGCTAGTGGTAGAATTACAGGTGACTGATACCAGCTTCATATTAGTGTTACTAATCAAACTCATGTAATGTTTAAGAGCAGTATGCATTATTTCAATTATGTTCTTTTTTTAATAGTAAAATAAAATAAGATAAAATAAGAACAAACAAATTAGAAATGGTCAAAATTAACAAACAGAAGAAAGAGGGCTTAGAAAAGGTGAAAAAAACAGACCCTTTATTTGCACAACTAGGAATCACATAAAACACTAAACTAAAAGCTATAATACATATAACACAAAGTACCTTTAGGGTAAAAACAGAGAAGAAAATATGAAAATAGATTGAAAATAAAAAATAATAAGGCATTTTTTTTCTTTTAAAAGAGATATTCTCTCTCAACCTTTTAGTTAGTTTGGATAAGGGCTTGTCTATCTTGCTGATTTTCTCAAAGAATCAACTCTTTGGTTCATTGATTCCTTGTATTTTTCTCTTTGTTTCTGTTTTATTGATTTCAGACCTTAGTTTTATTATTTCCTGTCATCTACTCTGCTTAGGTGTGTTTACTTCTTTTTGTTCTAGAAACTTCAGGTGTGCTAATAAGTCAGTTGTGTGTTTCTCCAATTATTTTATGCAAACACTTATTGCTATAAATTTCCCTCTTCGTACTACATGTGTCGTGTCCCATAAGTTTGGGTATGTTGTGCATTCATTGTTATTGAATTCTAGAAAGTCTTTAGTTTCTGTTTTTATTTCTTCCTTGAGTCATTAGTGATTCAGATGAGTTGTTAAGTTTCCATGAATTTGTAGGTTTTCTGTAGTTTGTGTTGTTGTTGAACTCCAACTTTAACTCATGATAATCCAATAAGATACAGGGAGTCATTCCAATATTTTTGTTATCTGTTGAAGTTTGCTTTGTAACCCAGCATGTAGTCAATTTTAGAGAGTTTTCTATGAGGTGCTGAGAAGAAGGCACATTCTTTTATGTTTGGGTGAAAAGTTCTGTAGATGCCTGTTAGGTCCATTTGAGTCATAATCTCTGTTAGTTCCCTTGAGAACTTGGTGGATTTTTCCTCTAATGAATATCAAATATCCTTCTCCATACCTTTTAAATACTCTTAGTTTGAAGTTCATTTTGTTAGATATTAAGGTAGCTACACCATCTTGCTTCTCAGGTCCATTTGATTGGAGAACTTTTTCCAACCCTCTGCTCTGAGGTAATGTCTGTCTTTGTAGTTGAGGTGTGTTTCTTGTGTGCTTCAGAAGGATGGATTTTATTTTATAACCATTCTGTTAGCCTGTGTCTTTTTTATTGGTGAATTGATTTCATTGATATTAAGAGATGTTAATGACCAGTGATTGTTAATTCCTGTTAATTTTTATTGGTGTTAGTATTGGTAGTAAAGCCCTGATATGACATTATGAAACAAGGAACAGAAAAACTCAACAGCAACTTGTTAGATATCTGTTAATAAAAAGAATTGTTGATACCAAGGTTGGATAAAGCACAGGGACAAATAGCCAAACGAATGGAAACACATGAACTATGAACCAATAGCTGAGGAGACCCCAACTGGATCAGGCTCTCTGGATAAGTGAGACAGTTGATTAGCTTGATCTGTTTGGGAGGCATCTAGGCAGTGGGACTGGGTCCTGTACTCAGTGCATGAGTTGGCTGTTTGAAACCTGGGGCTTATACAGGGACATTTGGCTCAGCCTGGGAGGAGGGGACTGGACCTGCCTGGACTGAATCTACCAGATTGAACTCAATCCTCAGGGGAGTCTTTACCCTGGAAGAGATGGGAATGGGGGATGAGCTGCGGGGAAGGTGGGGGTGGCAGGAGGGGGGGAAACAAGGGAATCCGTGGCTGATATGTAAAATTAAATTAAATTATAAAATAAAAAAAGATAAAAAAATAAAGTCAACCTTAAAGAGTAGTTTATTTTCCTAGTGAGACTATCTTGCAAGTAATTAAATTTTCATTTGCAAGTAGTTAGCAATTAGAGTTTGATTCTGGCTCAGAGATGAGGTATATGTCCAACTCTCCTTTCAATTCTAGGACACTATCTGGTGCAGACGCTGTACATGTTGACTCAATCTCTGTCAGTTCATATGTATTTTAATTTTGTTGATACAGAGGGCTATGTTTGTGGGGTATGCTCTATCCCCTCAGGTTCTTATACTTTTTTGTCTCCTCTTCCACAAGAAGACCAGAGGAGAAGAATTTGATGGAGACAACTTGTATAGTGTTAGATGTCCCAACGTCTCTAATTCTCTGCATAATGTCTGGCTGTGGGTCTCTGTATTTGTTCTTAAGTACTAAAGGAGAAATTTTATCGATAACTAAGAAAAGCATTGATCTGAGTATATAAGAATGTCTTTATATTGCTTACGTATACTTTTTTGTTTATTGATTTAGAACAGTAGTAATTAGTTTTACCCTAGGTCTCTGAACTATCTAGTGTCAGTTTCTTGGTCACTCACCAGTGCTGGATGTGGACTCCATCTTGTGGAGTAGGCCTTAATTCAAATTAGACATCCCTTGGTAACTTCCACAAGCTTCATGCCATCGTTGCACTAGCATATATACTGCAGGCAGGACACTATTGTTGCTCAAAGGGTTTATGGGTAGCCTTAGTTTGTTGTTTATATTTCTCTTTTAGTAGAATAGATAGAGTACTAGAGATATAAGAATGTAAGGGTGAAGGCTCTATGTAGGTACCAGTTCTACTTCTCCATGCTCAGTGAGTTGTGTAGGCATTGTCTTCGGTTATGGGGTCTTGCTGTCAGTTTATAAAAAGCAAACTAAGAGTTTTTGCAACAGCCTGAGTTGTTTGGGGTTTCCCGCGAGACTCCTTTGTTCAACATGTCAAAATGTGCTACAGCTCCATTCTGGTACTGGAAGCTTCTTTAGGTTACAAAAATTGGCCAGCTGAGACCCCATCTTCCCCATTATCTAGGCATTTTTTTATATAGCCTTCATATGTGTAAATATTTTAGGAAGCTTCTACTGTATTATCTTTTCATACTACCCTTTACATGGTCCTTAATTTTAGCTGTCTCTCCAGTGTTCCTTCCCTAGCCCACCTTTTCACTCTCTTCACTTGATCCTTCCATTCCAGTCTCCTCCACCCCTTATATATCCATAACTATTCTATTTCCCTTTCTTAGGGAGGTCTTTCTGTCCTATATAGTCCCTTAATGTATACCTACTCACTCTATATTTTGTAGCTTCATTATCGTTGTAGCTAGATTAGTGTGTGTGTGTGTGTGTGTATACACATATATAATAATTCTAACTACTTACCTGAAAATTTCTTGGCTTGGTTTTTCTTAACTGTAGAGAAATACTGCTTGGTTGAAATGAACTACATTTTTGTGGTGATATATTGTGTACCATAATAAACTTGCCTGAGGATCAGAGGAAAGAGCCAGCCAACAGTTCTTGCCTATATGAAATCCTCAGCCTCAACAGAGTGAGTTTCTGTTTCCTCATATCTTATATACCTTTCTCTGCTCTGCCATATTACTTCCTAGAATTAAAGGCATGTGTGCTTCCCAAGCAAAGGCATGTGATCTCAAGTGCTGGGATTAAAGGTGTGTGCCACCATTGCCTGACCTCTATGTCTAGTCTAGTGGCTGGTTCTTTCTTCTATTCTTCAGGGAAGTTTATTAGAGTACGCAATATATCACCACACAATTTCCTTTTATATTTTACTCATGTATTTATTTATTTATTTTTTGTTTTTTGAGACAGGGTTTCTCCGTGTAGCTTTGCCCCTTTTCCTGGAACTCACTTGGTAGTCCAGGCTGGCCTGGAACTCACAGAGATCCGCCTGGGTCTGCCTCCTGAGTGCTGGGATTAAAGGCATGCGCCACCACCTCCCCAGCACAATTTCCTTATATATTCTTCTGTTGAAGAATACATGTGCTGTTTCCTTATTTCTGACTATTGTGAATAGAGCATGTGTGTTTTGTGTGTGTGTGTGTGTGTGTGTGTGTGTGTGTGTGTGATTTTGTAGCTGAATGAGTCACTGGGAATTGGAGCCTAATTGGAAATTGTAGGTATTAAACAGGTGATTTTGATTATGATAATGTTGCTTTAAGTTCTTTATCACAGATGGCTGTTTATTTTACAGTTTCTTTCTTACTTTTTTTTTGAGACAGAGTTTCTCTGTGTAGTTTTGATGCCTGTCCTGGATCTTGCTCTGTAGACCAGGTTGGCCTCGAACTCACAGAGATCCAATTAGCTCTCCTCCCAAGTACTGGGATTAAAGGTATGCATCACCACTGCCTTTTTTTTTTCTTTCTCAATTTCTTGCCATAATAATATTAGCAGGTTTGAACCACCATACCCCACCCACCACTAAGGACATCACACGAGCAGTAACAACCAAGTCAGATGATCATGAATTGAAATTGCTGAATATAATGAAAAACATAAGTATCTTTTACTCTTTGAGTTACTTTCCCAGATATCTCCTTATGGTAAGTGATATTGACTGACACAATATGTAGATACTCATACAAATGTTAAGTGTGTATATGAAAGAATACATTTATGCTGTGTGAAAAACTGTTTGAAAATTATAGCTGGAGACTGACTGGCTAATTTGTAAGAGGAGCTTTTCTAAAAGTATTTTCTAAACCTCATTTTCACAGCAGCATCTTTCAAGTTAACTGAATGAACACAATGGTTTAATCTAGTCACTGACTTAAAAACTCAACTACAGTTTTCTTACAAGTGTACAGAGGCACTTATCCTTGACGAGCATCTCATTACTTTATGTTGCTGACTGCTGTTGGAAGATGTAATGAATGTTGGAGAGCTTTGTCAATCTGTCACCAAATTCTTTCTCTCCAGAGTCTGAGATAGTGCTTGTATTCACTCACAGCATCTGGTTCCGAAGAGTGAATATTGTATCTATAGATGTCTGTTTCTCAGTTCTTTACCTCATATTCTGACTCCTTAACAAATTATCCTGGACATAAAGCTAAGCAATACTGTTTAGAGATTTGCATCAATAGGAAAAATCATTAATGCTGTGTATTATCTTTTAAAATATCAGTCACCCAAACTATATTGGCATTAAGATTCTCCCAGAAACTATGATAATTTACACTCATTCTCTATTCCTATGTTCTTAAATTGTGAAAAACTTCTAACAAATTCAGAACACATATAACTCTGGATTTGTAAGGAAGGAAATTTTCTTTTAATTAGAAAAATCATTTTATGTACATGAGTATTTTTCTGTAGGTATATCTGTGTTTCACTCAATTCCCTAGTGCCCTCAGAAGCCAGAAGAAGGATTCAGAAGTATCCAGACCAGAATTACAGATGGTTTTGAGCCAACATGTGCATATTGAGAATTGAACCCAGGTCCTCTGAAAGATCAGCTGATGCTCTTTATTGATGAGCTATGTCTCTAGCCCTTGGTACACAGTTTGAAAATCTTATAATGTCTCATGTAGGAAGAAACCATGAAAATCTTGATAAAACTATGAGGAAATATAAGGGGAAAAGCATTCTTTTGTCTAGAGAAGAAAGAAAGAGTTCCGGAGGCGTGTTCTGTTCTGGGACTTTAAATATCAGGTTCAGCATTTAGTCCTACGAATATTATGAGAGTGACGGAAAAGAGAGAGGGGCTGACATTTCTAAGGAACAGTTTTGATGACGGGAATGACATTAATAAAGAAAGAGATGGAGAGGAACAGGCAGGATCAGAAGATGTCATTTGATCCTTCAAGTGTAGGACAACTGTGTAAGAGGAGTAATGGAGTGCTTTAAATTCCAGAATACAGAATTTTAGGTACTGTGCAACACGATTTTGTAATTAATTTTCTTTCATGACTAAGTAATTGTTACATACGTATCTTATAAGTTCCTCTCATTATAAACTATTTATCGTTGTTATTACTTCTGAAATAATATATACATATTTGTAAGTTTAATTACATATTACATGGCAGAATGTTTACATAGTATTTCATTTCATGCATACTTGTGATATATATCTACAAGTTATACAAAACATGCATATAGAATTACTTATCATATTTAAGCCACATTCAATAGGAAATGCATAATTTTCATATTTTATGAACTTAAAAACTGATACTCAGGAACATCCAATTACTGTCTAAATTTACAGGAATTTCTTACCCCTGTCTTTTGTGATCTAACCCAGGAGATTCAGTGAAATACTCAGTTGATTTATGGACAATGATAAACAGATTCTACTTATTGAGAACCCTCAAGTGACTTAGTCCTGTTTTCTTGTGTTCCAATAACTATATTTTGCTCTGATTAAACACAGTCTTTCATTCTAGATTTAGAACATTGCCCTTGATAACCAGAATGTGAAGGTATTCTCTTGATCTTGAACATACTTAGAGCTTCTGTGGATGACATACAAGTGTCAGAGTCTATTCCTGGAGTCACAACTTTGCTGAGCCTCAGTACCTTAGTTTGCAAAACCGGTGTCTTTTTACTCACTTACACTGAAAATCAGTGCCAAACACTCTAACTGAATTGATGCTTTTTTTTCCATCAATTGAATGGAATGCAAGCTTTTGATGTTGTACATCATTTTTTACTGTGGGGTTCAGTGAGGTCACTATCTTTTAAGAAAATATAAAATAATTGAGACCTATTCTTATTTCAGAAACATCTTTTTTGTCAGATTCAGATTTTGCATAGGAAAAGATGATTCTTAAACAAAAAAGAACAAGACAAGAAGACAGAAAAACACTGAAAACTGGAATCTGTCATTATATTCACTTGCATAGTGTAGCTAGCTGCAGATGGCAAACTGTGCTTTGAAATAGAACACTGTATTATCCGGTCTGTATGGCAGTGTATCAAATATATTATTTCTCTTCCTGACTAAGATATATTTACAGATAGATGCAGAACTGAGAGATTAGATACTCTTTAGTTTTTCTTACTGGAGGGTACATTACATAATTTTTTTCTATTATTTATGTATAGGGAAAATAATACAGCCTATTACATAATGTCATGAAAACAGTAGATGAAATACCGCATGAGAACTCCTTGACACAGGGACTGGCACACATTTGTGTATGTGATATGTGTTTATAATCTTAGTATATGTTACTATTTAATAATTATTAATAGAAGTTCTACGAACTCAACTAATGACTGACAAATGCAGCTTCTATTACTATTACTTTATAAATAATTGACTATGAATCACATGTGGTGGCTTATGCTTGTCATCCCAGTACTTGAAGGGGAGGGTGGGACATAATGATTTTTGTGTTTGAGGCAAGTTTCATTAACATAGTGAATTCTAGAACAGCCAGGACTAGATTTTCACAAATCAGATAGACAAACATTTTAACAATCTGAAATGTACTGTGTTAAATGCCATTCACTTTAAATACTCCTCTTCTTAGTCACACAGTCAAAAGGATATGGAGTCCCAAGATAGTATCGTTGCTCATTGAAAGCTAGATGCCAAATCTAAACTTTCTCTAAAAAGTGACAGGTCATTTTTAAAACATTTGTTTTTAAATTTTGTTAAGTGTTTTCAATATTATGTATATATAGATGCTAGAAAGAGAGATAAGCAATGGAATTTCTGAGTCTTTTGTCTCAGAAATATCTTGGAAAGAATAGTCCAAATCAATACTATAGTGATTCATGAAGGATTAAAAAAGTGGCAGACTGATCCTCTCAAGTTTAAAAAAAGAGAATATAATCTGTCAGGTAAATTTGCAATTGTTAAACACATAATCACAAAATTTTATTATTGTTTTATTACAATTTGTATTTTTAGTACGGCACACTGTCTTTTGGTGCATTTTGTGTGTGTGTGTGTGTGCGTGTGTGTGTGCATGTGTGTGTGTGTGTGTGTGTGTGTGTGTGTGTGTGTGTGCTACTACTTTATTTTGTCATTTAATCATAATCACAAACTCTCAATTTTAGGATAAAATAGCCACTATTATTTTGCTCCCAACACGACTACTCTCAGGTTTATTTAGTTTTGTACTAGAGTTTTTTTCTTAATGAATGACTTGTCTGTTCTTTCTTTATCCTGCCTGTCAGGAATAGTGAGAGACATCCGGCTTCTGTACCTTTTGACCCTAATCTTAAATGCATTGAAGCATTCCTGAAAGTCAAACCACCATGGCTTCCAGTTCTTTATTTCTGAAATGCCATATTCAAACTCAGTTGTTTTTGTCTGATTTATTTGCCTTGGGATAGAAATTCTTTGCTTGTGTGCCATCCACTGTACCATGCCTGCTTGCTCTTTCCAAACATTACTTCACTTTATAGAAATTGAAATAAATACAGAGGAAACTTTTGATTATTTTATAAATGGAGAAAAGGCTGGATAATAAGCAATCATTCAAAATATTTCTATATTGTATGCAAATACATGCACATTCTTATGTTTTAGTTTTTTATTTAAACATGAAAACATGTATATACACTAATATATCTCATTAACTAGGCATAGGAACTCTGACCTTTTGTGATAATCATTTTGTGCTTCTACTGAGTCTTGTATCAAAACGTAGAATCAGTGTTATTACATGCTTATAAAGTCAAGTCCATGAGCATATTAGAAGTCTGGCCCAGAGTAGAGTACATTAAGCTGTGATCTCCTTGTGTGCTATATCACTATATCTGTTAGTATCTCAAGGAGTAGGACCCTCAACAAGACTTGAAAGGGTACTTATAGATATGGATACTTAACCATCTGTGGCATTCCCTGCGGCAAGACATGGCATTTCGCTATTATGACAACTTTTTATGTGTATTAATTTCAACAAAATGTTATTAAAAGCATTCCATTTAGAGAATTAAACCTAATAATTATTTTTTGGTGAGACCTAGACTTCTCCCATTTTGAAAGTGTATACTGTGTAGAAGGACAATAATGAGAAGGTGGGAGGCTGCTTTATAGCACAAAATATTAAACCACCTCGCATTGTTTTGGCACTTTTCCATTTGCATAAGGATTTCTTGCTAGACTTTGGAGAAGCAAAGATGATTAAAAGTGAACTTTGCTTTGCAGGATCTTGCAATGTAGGGAAAGAAGATGAGCAAAGGCAATTATGAGATATTTCAGTTTGTTAATCATTCTAACAAAGGCATATTCCGTAAGGAGATATGCATTCTGAGGAAGAATTGCTCAAAATGCAGCAATAAAAACACGTGGATCAAAAGCAGTTGATAAAGATAAAAAATTTATTTGTATACTGTTAATAAGCCTCAGCAAATTAGGAAAGGCTGAAGTGCTCTCTCAAGGTCTGATATGTCTCTTATTACCATCTGAAGACAACTACTGACAACGAATACTTCAATTTTAAGTTTTTGTTCAGTTTTACTTTATATGGATTACACCTAAGGTTTTTCTATATATAAGAAAACAACAAAATATATATCCCCCCTATATGTCGCCACTGAAGGTGTCAGCTAATGAACATGCTAAAATAAAAGCAACAGCTTCAAGAAAGGTAACCCTTGTCCATTACACGTACATAAAGCAAATAAGCTGGAGGGATGGGGTCTGGAGTGCTTTGAACAGTTTTTCTTGTACTATAGAAATGAAATTCCCAGTATTTAGATGAATACATCTAAAGCATATAAGCAAGGTGAATCACCTGCTCATGTGGGTGACGCAAATCAATTATTACATTTATAATTCATTAAGACGTCAGCTCCCAAGGCATGGCAAATGAAGCTGACAATATTAGCATAGATGGTATGTGAACTAGGGTACCTCATTGGTGGGGCTTCAAGAATTATACCCGAAAAATGTGCATCTTGTCGGGTGTCGTTTCACACACCTTTAATCTAAACACTTGGGAGGCAGATTAGGTGATCTCTGTGAATTCAAGGCTAATCTGATCCACAAAATAAATTCCAGGAAAGCCAGAGCGACATCATGAGACCCCATCTCAACAAAAACAAACAACAACATCAACAAAATGTGTCTTTTTTTAAAAAAAAAAAAAAAAAGTAAAATACAAATAAGACCATTTAGAAAGTGTATGGTGTGGGGAATTTTTTTTTAATTTTTATTTTGTAATAAAATTCAGTTCTACATATCAGCCACGGATTCCCTTGTTCTCCCCCTTCCTGCCCCCCTCACCTTCCCCCCCCCAGCCCGCCCCCCATTCCCATCTCCTCCAGGGCAAAGCCTTCCCCGCAGACTGAGATCAACCTGGTAGACTCAGTCCAGGTAGGTCCAGTCCCCTCCTCCCAGGCCGAGCCAAGTGATCCTGCATAGGCCCCAGGTTTCAAACAGCCAACTCATGCAATGAGCACAGGACCCGGTCCCACTGCCTGGATGCCTCCCAAACAGATCAAGCCAATCAACTGTCTCACCCACTCAGAGGGCCTGATCCAGTTGGTGACCCCTCAGCCATTGGTTCATAATTCATGTGTTTCCATTTGTTTGGCTATTTGTCCCTGTGCTTTATCCATCCGCCCGAGCCCCCAGCCTCTTCCTGAGACTTAGAGGCCAGCCCCCAGCTCCCATCTTGCCCCGGTAATACTGATATAATTTAACACATTATCACATGAATCATTCTGCTCTCTTTTGCTTGTACATTATCTTAAAAAACAGCAATAAGAAATCTAGTACCTAATATCCACCAGTGAAAATTTTGTTTTCAATTGTCATGATTGTCTTATTTTAGGAAATATATATAAGGTATAAATTTTATCAATTATGTTATAACACATTTTTATTCTTAAATCCAGAGATATTTGTTGTAGTTACTTTGTTCAATATGTTATTCTTTCATGACTATTCCTGACATATGTATAAACATGTGTGTATCTGTATATTATATATAGTATTATATTAGTTTTCAGCCATTGGTTCATAATTCATGTGTTTCCGTTCATTTGGCTATTTGTCCCTGTGCTTTATCCAACCTTGGTCTCAACAATTCTCGCTCATATAAACCCTCTTCTTTCTCGCTAATTAGACTCCCAAAGATCCACCCGGGGCCTAGTCATGGATCTCTGCATCCAGATCCCTCAGTAGTTGGATGAGGTTTCTAGCAAGACAATTAGGGTGTTTGGCCATCCCATCACCAGAGTAGGTCAGTTTGGGCTGTCTCTCGACCATTGCCAGCAGTCTGTTGTGGGGGTATCTTTGTGGGTTTCTGTGGGCCTCTCTAGCACTTTGCTTCTTCCTATTCTCATGTGGTCTTTATTTACCATGGTCTCCTATTCCTTGCTCTCCCTCTCTGTTGTTGATCCAGCTGGGATCTCCTGCTCCCCCAAGCTCTCTTTCCCTCGACCCTCGCCCTTCACTACCCCCACTCATGTCCAGGCTGTTCATGTAGATCTCATTCCATTTTTCTGTCATTGGGCGATCCCCGTGTCTTTCTTGGGGTCCTGTTTTCCAAGTAGCCTCCCTGGTGATGTGAGTAGCAGTCCAGTCGTCCTTGTTCCACATCTAGTGTCCTGCTATGAGTGAGTACATACTAAATAGAACACCAGTAGCACAGACACTGAAAGAAACAATCAATCAATGGGACCTCTTGAAACTGAGAAGCTTTTGTAGAGCAAAGGATATGGTCAACAAGGCAAAGCGACAGCCTACAGAATGGGAAAAGATCTTCACCAACCGCACATCTGACAGAGGACTGATATCCAGAATATATAAGGAACTCAAGAAATTAGACATCAAAATGCCCAACAGTCCAATTAAGAAATGGGCTATAGAACTAAACAGAGAATTCTCAACAGAGGAAACTCAAATGGCTGAAAGACATTTAAGGAATTGCTCAACATCCCTAATCATCAGGGAAATGCAAATCAAAACAACTCTGAGATACCACCTTACGCCTGTCAGAATGGCTAAGATCAAAAACACTGAAGACACCTTATGCTGGAGAGGATGTGGAGCTAGGGGAACTCTCTTCCACTGCTGGTGGGAATGCAAGCTTGTACAACCACTTTGGAAATCAATATGGCGCTTTCTTAGAAAATTGGGAATGCATCTCCCCCAAGATCCAGCTATACCACTCTTGGGCATATACCCAAGGAATGCTCAACCACACCACAAGAGCACTTGTTCAGCTATGTTCATATCAGCATTGTTTGTAATAGCCAGAACATGGAAACAACCTAGATACCCTTCAACTGAAGAATGGATAAACAAAATGTGGTACATATACACAATGGAATACTACTCAGCAGAGAAAAACAATGACATCATGAGGTTTGCAGACAAATGGATGGATCTAGAAAAAAATCATCCTGAGTGAGGTAACCCAGACTCAGAAAGACAAACATGGTGTGGGGAAATTTTAAAGTAAGTAATATAACAAAGAAGAGGATACTTAAGAAAAAAAAATCACAGAGACTTCAGTTTCCTGCCAGAACTTCAATGGTTAGATGATAAACTGTGTGTGCTGGTTTTTGATAACACTGTCAACTCAAAGTTGACTTTTTTTTTCCTGAGAAGACAAGGGCTAATGGGTTAATGGACACAATAACACTCAGCTCCCAAAGTATGTTTTAATTATTTCTAGAATCTAGCAATACTAAACATAGTAGTGCCTTCCAGGACAAGCTCTCCTTTCAGCATAACTAGTCAAGCTGTTTATTATAGAGCTAACGGTCATCTTAATTCCCATGATGACCATCTTCTCAGCGTCTCTTTTCTCAGCTCTGTCACATTAGCACAACTAATGGACTTGTGCTATGAACTTTTCCTTGGATTTCCATATGAATTTTTGTTCTTTGGGTTTCTGTTTTAAATATGCCTATTGATTAAGGGAGAATGGCCATCTCTTCAAAGAAAACATATCCCAGCACACTGACATAAGTTTCAAAACAGATTTTTTTTTCAAATGTGAAAAAAGTGGGTGGATATTACAAGGTACTAGTGTTTTGTCCAGTATTTTTTAATGTTAGGGAAAGGGATAAATATAGATAACCCCTGTACTTGCTAGTGATGACCTTATCAGCCATGTGAAACCATCAGGCTTAGCTCATTACTCTCAAGAACCTATGAAGGGGGTTTTTCAGTGGGGTCAAGCCGAAGTACAATGTAACAATTGTTGCTATGAGTTTATATACAGTTTACTTGTGGAATGAAATGGAGTACTTGCTTCCTTGTTTTGGTTTTCCTAACTTAAAATTTAAGAGTTGTGAGATTCTCATTCATTAAAAATGTTTATTCTAGCATCACTGGAGATATGATTATTAATCTTGAATTTACCAATAAAATGGATCAGTTATCTATAATCTTGCTATATTCACAATATCACCAATATTGATTCTTTCATTTAATGTTTCAAGAATGTATTTCCTAGGTTCAAGGTAGAAGATTAACATATCAACATTTTGGTATAATAACCATGTAATGAGATGAAGCCTAGACTTTAAATTATGAATTTTCCACAATCCTATTTCTTATTTACTATGCATCATTCCCCAGTACGAATACATATTTCCTACAAAGTTCTAGGCATGTGACTCAAAAGTTTGTTAATATTGTGTCATTTAAAAAAGTAGCACATAAAAAAGGTTACTTAATTAAAAATAAAAACTCTAGCTCATTTATGTTCAAAGGATTGTGTGTGTGTGTGTGTGTGTGTGTGTGTGTGTGTGTGCTGAGTATTGCTTAAAAAAAGCCTAACAATTTCATATATTCTAATATGACAATGGCACAAAACTAAAAAAAAATAGTAATAAAGGGTTTGTTTCTATGGTTCAATTGGAATAATGTTTGCTTACCATGTATACAACCCTGGATTTGATTTTTGGCATTGTGTAAACCAGGCCTGGTGGTTTACACCGGTAATTCCAGCACTCAGGAGGTAGAAGCCCAGAGATCAAAACTTTAGTGTGATGCTGTGCTACTTAGAGTTCAAGGTGAATATGGGATGTAGGAGACACTATCTGAATAGGAAAAAGAAAAAGTAAAAGAATAACAAAATATATTTGAAGAAAATTATAAGGCATTTAATTTCGAGTTAAGTTTAATACTGTGGGTAAGAAGCATTTTATGGGCCCATAAGAATAAATGAGTCTAAGAAGTCATAAAAAACTTTGTATCTAGAGTCACCAGCAGTCTCTTAGAGGTGGAGGATAGAGAAGCTGTGCCTGGTGGTTGTGCAATTTTGCAAAGGTAGAGAATTTCCTTGCAATTTCTCATTCCATTTTTATCTGAGTCTACGATTTCTCATTTGTCTGTTTAATGTCTAATTATTTGCTTGTTTGGAAATCAGCTAGGCTGAGAAAATGGCAGGTGGGTAATTTGAGGTCTTATGTGAGAGTTGGCTGAAGAGGTCCTCGTTCAATGTGAGCAGTCTTAATCATGGTCACCTAAGAGGGCTTCCATGGATGGGCAAACTGTGAGTTACAGATGGGCAGGCTACAAAGAAAACAAATTGAATTCCACAGCTGTGAGGAACTGCTACCTGTGCAGGTTAGGTTTTCACTCACCTAAAAGTAGGTTCATCTGGGAAGATAGAGCCTCGGTTTAGAGTATGCCTCCATCAGATCAGCCTGTAGTCAAATCTATGGAGTATTTTCTGATGACTGATTCATGCTGGAGAACCCAGCCCACTGTACGTGTTGCCAGCCTGGGCAGATAGTCCTGAGTTGTATACTAAAACAGTCTGAACAAGCCATGGAGGCTAAATCAGTAATTGCATTCCTTCATGATCTCTGTTTAGGTTCCTGCCATGATCTCCAGCCTTAGCTATTCACAGTATAGCCTTGAAAGTTGTAAGATAAAATAAACCCTTTACTTCTCTACTTGCTTTTGGTCATAGTGTTTATTACTGCAACAGAAAAATCTAGCTAATTAATTTGGCTTAGGTAGAATAACAATAATGAATAGACATTTCTATCAAGAATGGTTGGCATTTCTAATATAATTTGATGCCCTAGATAGCTTTCCCAGAAGATTGTCTTGTTTATTCATAGGCTAACTCTTCTTTTTGGGGGTGTTTTCGAGATATGTTTTCTCTGTGTAGTTTGTGTCTTTCCTAGAACTCACTCTGTAGTCCAGGCTGGCCTCAAACTCACAGAGATCCTCCTGCCTCTGCCTCCTGAGTGTTGGGATTAAAGGCATGTGCCACCACCACCAGGCAAGCTAATTCTTCTTATTCTCCTCTCTCTCTCTCTCTCTCTCTCTCTCTCTCTCTCTCTCTCTCTCTCTCTCTCTCTCTCTCTCTCTCTCTCCCTGTCTCTGTCCCTCTCTTCCTATCCCTGTCTCTCTGCGTATGTGTGTGTGTGTGTGTATGTGTGTGTGTGTGTGTGTGTGTGTGTGTTCATGCAGTGTAGGTTACCATATACATGTGTTCACATGCTTATGGCAGTAAGAGGTAAATGTCAGGTGCCATTCTTCAGGTACTACATATCAGTTTTGTGAAGCTGGGTCTCTCACTGGCATGGTTTTCCTTGTTAGATTAGAGTGGTGAGCAAGCAAATCCTGGCAATCATCTCTGTCCATCTCCTCAGCATCTGGACTAAAATTGTGCTTCACTAATTTCCAAGGGGTCTGGGAACCAAATGCAGATCCTCATTCTTGTGCTGCAGGCCCTTTACTGACTGAGCAGTCTCCCAAGTCATACCTTTTGTTACTGACTAATAGGAAAGGAAAATATGTATGAATTCTAGCATCATCAATTTATGATTTTTCATCTACAAGGCTATAATAAAGCAGAGCATAATACATGCAATTGATTTTAAAGTAGCAATCTCATGATTGAACTCTAAAGCAACAAGTATTTGTGTGAACTTTATAGTGTTACTGTTTTTAATTAAAATAAATCGTATTCATGTAGTTCAAATGTTATTCTAAAATAAAAGCCATTCTGCATTCTTCATTTGAAACAGTTTTATCGTTCTCTCACTTTATATAATGCATTTGTTATTGAAAATTCAGAGTAATAAATATAGGAAAATGATGCCTATTTTGTAATTCATAATTTAAACACTCTGGTGTCATTGCTCTTTGAACAGCAAATACAGTGCTCATCCACACGTAGACATATGCATACACTTCGTTGCTCAGCTTATTCTTTTCATTTATGTCTTTGGCTCTTATGTATTGCAAACAGTAATTGCTTCTAGCAGTGCAATGCCTTAGCACCTTAACGTAATCACAACGCAGTTACTAAATATTTTTTACATGGCAGTATCTGTCTTTGGATGTCTATTAAGTTGGATATTACTGTAATTCTCTGTATTCATGTCTTTGTACTTTGAAGATGGGTACAATGGAACCGGCTTCTGAGCAATTAAATGGGGTATTATAAACAGGATGGAGTATTAGGAGACTCTGTACTTGCAGAATTTGTGTTCGGCTGAGAAGCAGCTGCAGCCCTCAGCTCTCTAGGAAAATAACACATTTTATCTAAAATAATGTGAGGCAGCATGCTTCCTTTATGAGGTCTGGTATTCACTTCTCTGCTCATTAGAAGGTGATAATAGTGTGGGCCATCCAGCAAGGTTTGGCTGTGTGAAAAGACATGGAAGCAGGAAACATATCAAAACATTCCACCCTCAGATCCTTTTCAGAAATTCTGCTGCCGCTGTCTGCTGATGAAGATCAAATAGAAAGATAATAAAAACTGGCATTTGGATTATGATTTCTAGTCAAAGCTCAACAGAAATCCTACTCCCTTTCTATACTTCTCTCTTTTTTCTTTCTTTCTTAACATTATTGACATAGAAGGCAATATTCTTAAAGTGCTCAGGAACCTATACAAATATTTTCATGTCCTCATTCATACAAGAAAACACTTAAGAGTATAATGTAATCAAAATATTAGAATAAATTATTTCACTATCTATAGTTACTTTTCATTATTCTCACTATGACTGACATTATTATGACACAATTTTCACATCTTAATTTATCATGGTCCAATACTAGTCATTAGATTTATAGGACTCCAAATTTCATAACATAAAAAATTTTTCCCAGGATACAGATCACATTTCATTTTCTTATCATCTTAAAAGCACAGCCTATGTCAATTTCTCTTTTCTGAATCTTATATAATTTGCATGCATTTATTTCTTCTTCGCATGTCTTACATAGTATTTATTTTGGGGTATTTTGCCATTGATATTAGAAATGGTTTGACATATATAGGATGGCATTTTATTTGCACTCTGCAGACTTTAAAATTTAATAGAAATTCAAATGATAGTCAACATCAGTGTTAGGCCTATGAAGACTTCCATACTACTAGAGCTTCCTTGTTCTTCGGAAAGATGAGACTATATTCATTCCGTTCCAGGCAGAGCAAGTGGAGACTAATTAAAACAATAACAATGGGGCTCTTTTTGGAAATGACGAAATTAAGCTTGAACCAGGTTTGAGTTACTTAGACTTAATGATTCTGAAGGCGATAGTTTATTTCATACTACAGTTACTTTAAGACTAAGTACTCAACTTAAATTTAAGGAACAATTAGATCAAATTCAGTCACTTCAATAAGGGAAATTGTATTAGTCAACTTTAATCAACATAACAACGTATCTGATACAAGTTAATTGCATCCTTTATTTTATTTTCAGTTTTTGTCAATTGTTAGTCCCAGTGTCACAGTGGAGGGCAATGGCTGTGAGCTTATCAGAGGGAGAATTACAATTTAAATCAAGAAATAAGGTCAGAAGGATGGGTTCAAGCATATTCTCTTTGTAACCACTGTCTGCAAGAACTACCAAGCAATTGCAGACAAGAAACCTTGATCTGTTTGTAGGACACATCTCTGATGACCTCCATGTCTTCTAGTAGTGTTTACTTTTTTAATATTACAACACCTTCCAATAGCAGCACCAGAGAGAAAAAACAAAAAACAAACAAACAAAAAAACAAAACATGTACTCCTGGGGACATCAGAATAAAACACAAACAATAGCCGGGCAAAACCTAAATATAAGATTAACAATATTAAATACATATATATAAATTTGTCCAATGACACAAATAATTGCCTATATCAAAGATACGTGACTGTTTTGACTTTGCTGTCATGAAGTAAAATCTAATTCTGTCACAACATTAGGACCCTGATTCTCAAGTCCAGACTTTCCTGATAAAGTGACAGGAGGAAATTGAGGGATTGTTAGCATTCGTTAAATTTGAAGCAAAGTAATCCTGCCACTTTCTGCCAAAAGTAATCAACCTCTGAAAGAATAAATGTTCCCTAAATTGTTTAAGCCTGTACCATAATTAATATACAACACTATAAATTTAATTACATTCCCATACCAAGGAAGGCCCAAAGTTAATTAGTGCCATAGCCCTAAGCATTTCAAGTACACTAGGAAAGTAATTTAGTGGTAAAAAGCATGTTTATCTATTGTAACTTGAAAGACCTTATTTGTGTCTATAATTTCTACATTAATGTTTTTCCCCCATATGATATTCTTTTATTCTGTAGCCATACTGCTTTAGTATAATACTTGTCAAGTGATGATGAATACACAGAGGAAGGCACTAACTCTACAGATATGCCCATTTTTCTTATTTTTTCCCTTTGGTTTTTCGAGACAGGGTTTCTCTGTGTAGCTATGCGCCTTTCCTGGATCTCATTCTGTAGACCAGGCTGGCCTCAAACTCACAAAGATCCGCCTGGCTCTGCCTTCCGAGTGCTGGGATTAAAGGCGTGTGCCACCACCGCCCGGGAAATATGTCCATTTTTCAATGTTCTAGACTTGGACTGACAGATTAGTCTAGATTCTTCAGCTTTAGATATCCAAAGGGCTCCTTCAGTTCTCACAAAGTGTGCCCTGAGTATGTACTGCACCATTACTGAATAAGGAGCACCATCCCCTCCTCCCCAAAACAGACAGCCCATGGGTGAGTCCCAGAAACCATTCTCTGGTTACCTCCTCTTACCAACTGCCTTCTAAGAAGAAACTGTCTGCTGGGGTCTGGATGTTGTTAACCAACCCCCCCCCCCCACTATGTATACTGATGTTCTAAGTTCTAAGATAATGGTATCAGGGACTGGAGCTGTTGGGAAGTGATCCAGATATGTCTAGCCTTATGGATTGTGACTTGATGTTATCTTCAAAGTTCAAAGGGAAGAACCCTGCTACAGAATCACAAAACAGAACACAGATATTTCAAAATTCTCATGTCTTATGTTTATAACTTTGTATGGCACTACATTTATTGCTATCCTTCACCACATGTGGCCATTGGGACTAAGGTCCTTTTTAAAGGGGCCACAGAGAAACCCTTGCCTTTCCACCAATGTGACTGACAGAGAAAGAATTGTGCCCTTGTTAGTCACTGTATTTTCAGGTAAACCAAGGGTTTCTAGTTTTTAGACCTCAGTGCAAAAAAATCAATTGCGTATGAGCCACCTAGTATGTAGTGCTTTATGATAAAAGTCTAAATGGGCTAATCTTATGAATGTAACTAATTCATAACTTGGCATCCTAGGAAACTACATCGGGAATAAGGCTTCCAGAAGAGGCATTTCTAGTATTGGAATCATCACCAGAGATGCCCTATTTATTTATTTAAAACCCTTGTTTTCTACTCAATCTTCCTGTAGATCTAGGGGATAATATTCTCTGCATAGTCTTGAGAATGATTTTAATTCTATTTAGCAAATATATCTATTAGTTGTCATTTTTCAAAATGATAATGGATCTGTTAGGATGCCAAGTATTTCCAAAGTATCTAGTATGAGCGAGCAATAAGAGCCATATTCAGAAGTTAATGTGACTCTTTTAGTAGATCCCGACTTAACCAGTCATATGAGCTCATGACTTGCAATTATATACTTTCCCCATTTTCTTTCTTTGGCTAGTTGTCCCTCCCAGTCCTCACAGCAGTTCCTAAGAGTCTCTGTCTCATCCTATTCACCACTCAATAACCCTCACTCTTTGGCCTACTTGAATCTCCCAAGTATAAGTCCCACCTGCTTTTGGCCCACTCTGCTGAGAACATCACTCACACTTCTCTGTTGACACAGAAGTACACAACTGTGTATCATCTATCCCACTTGGTGATAATATATTTGAAGGAAAGGATAAGCTTTGTTTTCATGTTGGTAGTGCCTGCTACACTATCTAGTTTATAACATGGCTTTAAGAGTTTCTTCATATAGTTTTGAATATAATAAATTATAGGTATAATATACTACTGTGTTATTCATTTAAGTGCTAGGTATTTTGCATTTATTGTTAATATATCATTTTTCAAACCCCATGAAATGTTTTCTATATATGACATTGTCTTACCCATGCATTTTAAAACAAAAAAAAATGTCAGTTCAAACATCTGATGATTCCTTAGTCAATGTTCTTAACTATTGCCCCATAGAAACCAATAGCCTAACCTTTATACCTAAAACTCTAGGTCTTTACCTACAGAAATACAGTTAGAGGCAGTGAAAAAGTCACATGATAGCCTGGAGTTCCAGGTAAAATTTCATGAATGCATTTAAACAAGTCTAGTCTTGTCTTCTAGGTTCTAATTTTCTTTTCTCCAAGCTGAATGTGCATATCTTTTTCCATGCAATGCTAACACAATTTTATAGTGTCTCCATAGCTTATTTACAAGAAGAAAAAAATTAGTGTTGTTTTCATCATACATCATTTTTGTTTTGAATCTCTGAAGTTAGAAACGATTTGATCTTCAAATATGCAGATAATTTTGGTCTCTGATCCCACACAGAGAGTATGCTTTGTATTGTGGAGAAAATTAACCTGATAAACATATGCTCTCATAAAATCAATAGTTGACATAGCGCATCTCATAGTGATCTGTCAAAAGGAAGAGCTACCATAAATCCAAACATCTGTAAAAAGTAAATTCACAGACCACATAAAGTGTTAGAGATAATACAAAGCCGAATCTAGTCAGAGGCATACAAGGGGAGATTGGCAGGATTTATGCCCTAACTATAAACATAAATACACTAAAAGTAAAGTTCCTGATTAAAGTATTTCTGACTCTCCCCTGTGTATATTGTAAAATATGTTTTTCTGAAGAGAAGAAAATGAGAATGGACCATGAAAGACTAAATTCCAGAAAGATTCTTCAAAACCTGACTATAGGAGAATACATAGAAAAATGCACTTTCTCTCCTGAAAATGAAGAAAAACATCAAATCCTCTCTACTTGTCAAGACTCAGTTTCTCACTCTTGATTATAACTTTCTGGAATAAAACCCTAAAAATATACACATTTTGGCTTAGAGGGACACCTCATTTGGTAACTTGAAGGGTCATATGATCCTGAGTTTGATCTATCAGAACACATGGGAAATCTTTGTGCTGTAGAGATGGAGAAAGGACAGACAAAAGATGGAAGGATATCTGGAGCTAACAGTCTAACCAGTCTAGAAGAATCAACAAGGTCCAGGTTCATGTGTGGATACTGTCTCAAGAACTAAGATGGAAGGTCTAGAGAGATAGTTCAATGCTTAAGAGCACTGGCTGTTCTTCTAGAGGACCTGATTATGATTTCCAGCACCCATAAGGTGACTCATAACTGTCTATAACTCTAATTTCAGCAGATCTGATGTCCTCTTCTGGCATCCATGGATTCAAAGCATATAAATGCCATGTAGACATACATGTAAGCAAAACTAAAATATTAACAATATACTAAAATACACAGTATACTAAAATCATTATTATTATTATTATTATTACTATTAATAATAATAATGAATAAAGAGTTTGTTGGAAAGCTTGAGGAAGACAATTCATGTTTACAGATGACCTCCACACACATGTACTCACAACCTTACATAAATAATTGAAGACATATACACACATACACTCAAAAATAAGGTTTTAATATATTTGTGTCAGTATTTAGGCATTTTATCGTTTAGATGGCTCTTCACATTTCTAGGCTATTTTTCTACATAAGTATGAAAACACATTCATTTACTTCTCAAATATAAGTCTAGCTTCCATATATAGATCAAACGCATTAAGACTCAATCAAATTCAAGGATTTCTAAATTAAATATACAATGTTATTGTATTCAGATAGTTATTGAAAATACATAGCTTCAAACACTGTGAATAACTGTATCTGTGTATTTTATAAAAAGTATGTTACTCTATTCATATGGTTATTAAAAATACATAGTTTCAAGCACTGAATAATTGTGTTTTATAAAAATTGTGTTAGTCTTTTTCTTTTTGTATTTTTCCTCTATTTATTCTTGTGCTTGCTAAGTCAAGATCGCTCAGGCTTTATAATATTTTCATACTCCCTCAGACTTCTATGAATGACATCACACCAATACACTTCTATTCCATCTGTATCACACACTTGAAATTATAAATGCTAGCCCAAATCTCTCTTCTGAGCTGCAGAATACAAGCTCTGTCAACTACTGGCCTCTGTTCATTAGATTAGTATTTTAGAAATTTTTAAATGAACATCATCAACCTGATGTAAGTTATCCACACACATAGTCCCGTAACTCTTCCCAAGTACTGTTCAGTTGGTGACCTCTTCCTGCCCAGCTTTTCTAAGACAGCTATTCTGTCATGTATCTAGTGCAATCTCTCTGCTGAAGCCAAGTTGTGTGCTCTCTTAGAGAATCAGATTCAAACTCTGCTGTGGTTAACACTGTAGGGTCATTCCAGAGGTGGTATGTGGGAGGGTCAATCAATTTTATCTGATGAAAAATACCACTGATCAAAGATTCCTTCAACTTGATCTTTTGAGGGAAGTTGTCAGTTTCAGCCAGACAGTCCTTTATGAGTGGATGATGACAGGTGAGATATAAAAGATTCCTCTAACAAAACTTCTTGTAAAGCCAAGAAATATTTACTTTCCAAGGAAAGTAGAAAGACAGCTTTTGGGATTCAAAGGTGCGTATCAAGATAGGTTCTCAGTACATTCAGCTGAAGATCCTTAGGTACCCTGAATATCACAGGTGACAGAAAGATTGGCAATAAAAAGTAAAAAGAAGGATCTACTCACCTGTCCCTGGGAAACCTGGCTACCCAGGTGACACTGTGGGGATTTTATGTCTTCACTTTTGAATGTGTTCTGAGGCTTAAAAATAGGATTTCCTGAATCTAAAATGTCTGTTCCCTATAAACCATTATGTTTGTCAGAGTTTAACAGCCTCCCTCTGTGTGAAGGTATGGTAGAGGGAAAGCTCGCCACTGAACTTGATAGCTCATTTCAAGTTTGCTTCCTTTATGATGGCCTTGCCCTTTTGGAAGCACCTTCCCTGACAGCTCTGCAGGCCATCACACTCAAAAGTAATGCTGGGGATTTACAGTGTGCTTCATTCTGCCCAGCTCCAGGTATAGGAAGGCAAGCTGCAGGTAAACAGAACAAAGGGGATTTGGTAGGATCCTCAGACTTGGTTGTCTGTTTTTAAATTTAGAAGAAAGTTACAGAAAAGTGATCATTTCCTTTCATTTGATCAGTCCAAGTTCCTTCCCACATCATTTGTCTGTCATTTTATTTTGTTTCAAAACTCACAGTTCTTTTAATGATGTATCCCACTAAAAGATCTTTATTGCTTTTAATTAAAATTCAGATCTATAAATCATTTACTGATCAAAGATGATATTTACAAAATTCAATGTGTAATTTTGATCCTTGAATAGTAATCTCCCAATCACTTTATTCACTACCTAACATTTAAAAAATTCCACTATTAATTATCACCATCTTGCATCATCCTTCTTCAGCCCTAATACAAGAGCTACCAGTAAGAATAGTGTACAAGTATTTTAATAACTGTCTTAGAGATAGATGGGAAGAATATTTCATTTGCAGTTAAGCTATCCAAAGACCAGGTCACAGTAAGAACAGCTGAAGATTTTTCAATGTGGATGTCTGGTTTACATTCTTTTAATGACACTGATATCGTGAGGACCAGTTATTACATGAATTCCAGGATGTCATTTGATTTTTCATTTTAATGAAACTATGGTTCTCAATATATTTGTTTTCCAGGCTTTTTTGATGTAGAATTTGAATTCCACTGTCTTTGTTTCTTCTTCTTCTTCTTCTTCTTCTTCTTCTTCTTCTTCTTCTTCTTCTTCTTCTTCTTCTTCTTCTTGTTTTTAACAAGTTGTTTTTTTGAGGAATTTTCTCCTATTAACACTTCTAAACACTTGTCCGTGTTTTTCCATCTACCCATTCAGCTACACTCCTAACTGGGTGGGAAGGGAAAAACCTAAAATGTGATAGTTAATTAGTTCTGCATTCCTTCCAATGTTATTCCTAACTTAAAGTAGCGTAAAAAGTAATTTCTTGTCAGAATGCATTTTTTATTGAATTTCCTCTGTGCTTAAGTTCAGTGGCAGTGCCGGTTTTCAGTCTTGCTTCGATGTCTACTCACTGGTACAAATTGTTTATATCACATTTCAGGAAACCGTCAGTGGAGCTTTCTTGTTTCCATTGATTAGAGAGTCAAATCTTTGGTCCCAATCTTAAGTGCTAGGGCTGTACAAATAGATGTGAGCTTTCTTGGTAAATGAAACCTACATTTCTAGTATGGGGTGCAATCCTCATTTCATTCTTTTGGTTCAGTTTTAAAGAAGTGCAGGAAATTGTATTTCTAGAGGATAACCTTCCCAGGGCATTGATAATATATGGCTTTGAAATAAAGACCTCTATAGACTTCTCATAAACATCTGATTCTCCATAATTACTACCAGAGAAGAAAAATAAAAGACTTGTTTATGTAGTAGATTAAACAAATATCAAGAGCTTCTAAGGCCCATGTCCAGTTGTTTACCATTCCTCAACCACAGCATTCAGATCTATATCAATAGACCATTCCTGTGAAATAACATATCAAATCAAACTTGAGAGCCTACATTTTCTAAATACCTCAAGTCATTCTCCAAACCTGTTAGGAATAATACTATTAACTAATTGTGACTTTTTGGAAGATATGTTTTTCTGAGGTTGGCTGTTTTGTCCAATTTACCATTACCTGTTTGTATGACTGTGTAGAAAAGAAAAGTGACTATATATATATATATATAACTAAGGATTTGGATAATATTTTCTACTCTGATCATTTTAGAAAATTACACATAATATACAAAACAGAGTGTGTTTTGAGTTGTTATTGTCATCAATGTTTAAATTAATTAACCAGTAGGATATTTTAATAATTCTGTTATTTTTTTCAGGAGTCTGAGGAAATTTAAGTACTTCTCTAATGATAGTGGAAATTAGTATTAGGAAAGCAAGTAAAAATAAGAAAGATTCAATTGATTTGACTAAAACAACTTGCGCAGACCTAACCTGGAACTGCACAAAAGCCTCAGTTTCTGAAAGACTGGGTTTGTCCTCACTGCAGATGCTGAAATGATTCAAAAACTAAAATGTCTGTCTGAGAGATCCATATAGTACAAATGACAAAGCACATGGAGAAATAAAGCTCCCAAGCTGTAGAGGGGACAGGGTTGTGTAAAGTCGTTTGGGGAAGTTCTTCTCTAAGAGCTTAGCTGTGCAAAGTACCTGAATTTTTACAGGTGGAGAAATTAGGGAAGACCTGTCTCCCTGGAGGGTATTTATAGGTAATACATGAAGACATCACTAAGCATAGATAGCAAAAATGATACTGGAATGGAGAATTTGAATGCACTACAGCAGGTTCTATTCTATATGTGAGAATATGGGAAAATTTTCAGGCCACATCATCAATGCAATTTAAAAAAGTCATTTACACCAAAGCCCTGAACACCACCACCACCAACAGCAACAACAAATACTCCGTTCTGCTGATGAGTGTTTTTGACTCTCTGGCTTCCCCTCATCTGTCTGTCCTAATTCTAAATAAAACTCTCAAAATCTCTTGAACAACACATTATGCAGGACCTCAATGATTCCTTTAGATACCCAAGACTGCCATTATCATAAATTACTTTGTGGAAATTTAAGAACTAAGACAGTTTCATTACCCTCTTGGCTCAGCTTCACTAGGTTTATTCTCCATCGAATGAGGATTTTGAGCTATGTTTCCAGAAATTATCATTCAGCAAATCCACTATGGAAATTGGCAAAGTGCTTAAAACAAACAAAAAGCAGATCCCTTCTTCTTAATCATTTTTTTTTCTGTTTTGTTATTTCTTAATATCTGGAGCTGACTCACCAAAACTTAACAGTACACTAGTGTAGACAGAAATGATTTGAGGTATGCCTTAGAAAAATATTTTTTAAAATCTCTACTAGTAACTTTTTATCAAAATTTCCAATATATTAGTAGTATCTTGTGTATTCACATAGTCTGACATATTTTAACCACTGTATATAAATGCATGACAAAAATTTCTATTAATTTCCCATATTGATATGAACAACATCAAAATTAACAAAATTTGAATTTAAGTGAACACCAAATATCTCTAGTAAGTAAAATGTTATTCTTATTGACAACTTTCCATAATTTAGTTTATTTATACATAAAATACGTTACACATCAAAAATCTTCATCAACCTCAAATGTATAATTCAAATATTACATTAGAATAATGATTTCAGAACTACTTAGAATAATTTTGTAAAAAGAAAACTACTGCATGATGAATTTCTCAATGTTTAATAGATATTATTTATTACAGCCTTTGCACATCTATTGCAATCATGGGACTTATCTCCAGCCCAGACTCCATTATTTGATACCGTCTGCTTCCCTTTGGTGCAGCACTCATCAATTTGCGCTGCATCCATTGCATTTATCTCCATTTTGAAACCTCTGATGTTACGAGGGCTGAGTTCTTGGTGAGAGAGTTCTCACATTCATTATTTCCATGGCAATTTGCCTGCTTAGATGCTCTGATGTTCAGTTTGACATGAAATGGGTTTAATATGCTTTTCCATGTGTCTCACATATGTGGTGTTTCTTGTAGCAACTGTCTGCTTTGTAATAGGAATTGATCTCGACTCTGAAATTGATCTCATATTTCCCTAGAGTTCTTTATACTGGAGAACTGCAATTTGTTTCAACTTTATGAGCAATAAACAGATCTCTACTGTTTTTCCATACTGTAGAATGTAATTTGTATTTCTCTAATATTCATTTCCCAGAAAGGCCTCAGTTTAATGATAGTTTCTCACTTTCAGATAATATCCTCTAATCTCCAACTGAGATCTCAAGATCTCAAGCAAAATTGTAGCTAAGTAAGGTAGCTAAACAAGGGTTCACAGAAAATTATTAAAATGTGTTAATGACATCAACCACATATGAAATATTTTAAAGTATTTTAGAAACATACATTTTGAGAACACTATTTTTTGATGAGAATGGGTTCTGTGAGTCTCTTTCCTCTCACATAAAAGAAAGTTGGGGCTATGGGTTGTATTGAGCTCATGGAGATACTTTTGAATTTTGGTTCTAGGAAATATTGAGATATTAGTTAAAATTTAAAATCCACTGAAAATGAATTTTTAAAAACCAATAAAAAATAGACACTGCAATTGTCATTTGTGACCATGAAAAGACTAACTTTAGTCAAAGAAATTCCATGGAGAGAACGGAGGAGAAAATAAAGTAGTCTGTTAATCACTTCTAATGCAGTTTTATTTTCTGATTAACTCATGTCTCTTTCATTGTTTGTAACAATTGTTTTCCTTTAGTTTGATAATCAAATCCAAAACCAGTAAAACATACAATGTCTTTTGAGCACAATACATTTGTCCTCCTTCCATGGTCAGTTATGAAGATATACATGTTAACAAGACTTATGTTCACAACATGACAACATGCTTATATTTTCTGTGATAGAATACAAGCTTTTGTTTTAAAGGGGAAAAGATTCCCCTGAGTAAAAAGAAATCACTCACTCAATTCAAAGTGCTCCGTGGCCCCTTTTTCTTTTAAAATGAAAGCTGGAATATGCTTATGGATTCAAGATCTGGTCAAAAAATGGGTGACTTTTTGTTCTTATGAGTCTGTCACCCTTAACACTTTAGAGACATATGCAGAACTAGGTTCCAGGAAGCAAGTGGAATCATTAAACCACTGTCAAATTTTACACTTGAAGGACTTCTTTCCTGACATATTATAGAAATATACACAAGATGCTACATAAACTTAACCACAGTTAAACATTAATTACTTATGTTTCCCAGTAACTGCAAGTGTACAAACACTTCTCAAAATATTAATGCACAAATTTGTATCAGTTCATAAAGGTGTATAGTCACAATGCTCATTCTATATGTTGGTATGTAGATGCTTGTGCATGGATGAATGTTTATGTGACATGGATACATGCAAGTAGACAGCAGAGCTTAATTTCAGAATCTTCTTCAATTACTCTCCGTTTTATTTTCTGATACAAGGTCCCTCACTGAACCCCAAGCTCAGCAGATGGCTTAGCTGGCTAGGCAGCAAGCCCTGGGGGCCTTGTGTCTCTGACACTAAGGACATTGTCTCTGACACTGGTATTTAAAACAGCATGCGTTCTGTATGGTACCAGGAAAGCTGGTCCTCTGCAAAGAGAGCATCCAATTCAGTCCCAGCTCAGGCTTCTTTCAGTCATGTTTCTGAAGTGCATGCTGTCTTCAGTGATGAGGAATTATCTTCTATACAAGCTTCCAAAGGAGGGACATAGCCTAGTTATGATGCCTATAAACCACATTTATGATCAGCATGACACAATAACCCTACTGGTACAGTGTGGGAACAAATACCTTGGTGATAATCAACAGCCCTCTACTTGGACTTAAGACCTGCTCAACAAGAGGGAACTTACACTTGGTACTAGATGCTTATCTAAGTACTCAGTGCTAGTGAAGTCATTGTTTTGCTGAGAAAAATTTACAATCACTAATTCACTAAGCTAACTTAATCCCTAAGAATATTTTATTATTATTTGTCCTTATAACTACAAATAAGTGAATCCCTTACTACTCATCAAGGAAACGTTGCAACTGATGTAGACCACTACGGAAATCCAAAGCCAACATGCACAGTTTGTGGAGTTGAGTTCCAAGAGATACATAGACAAAATATCTCCATGCCAAAGGCCCAGGGAATATCACAGAAGAAGGAGCAGAAAGATTGTAAGAACCAGATTAAGGAATTTGCTACGAGGCTGTGTATCCTAGTAATATCAGAGGATACACCCACAAAGTCTCACCAAACATTTTGCTCATACATAAGTGGAACAAGGACAACACTAATGGCCATGTCAAAGTGAACTGAGGAGAGCCCATGAGGCTGCACCCTTATATACACAACAGCAGGCAGCTGAGAAAATCTGGGAGTAGGATAGGTTGTCTTTCCTAGGGAAATTACACCAATTTTTGGTCCGGTTCCGAACAGTCAGCCCTGAAAGCATTCATATAAGTAGAATTATACAGAATGAACAGGTAATATTTAGTGTTTTATATATATATATATATATATATATATATATATATGCATGTATATATACATATGTAATTTTATATATGTATATATATACACATATGTGTGTATATGTATGCATACAAATCATATATGAGTACATTTATAATTTGTGAAAAACAAGACTCTATGAATTCGAAGGAGAGTGAAGTGGCACATATCCATAGCAAATTGAAAGGTTTGAAGGGAAAGAAGGAAATGGAGCCATATTATATTTAAATTATAACCTCAAAAGTAAAATTAAAAATACATAAAGTAGAAAATAGTAGTAAAAGCACAGTTTGTCATTTCTGGATTCTTACATAATTACTGGGGATTGCAAGTGAGGTCCTTCTGCTTGGGAAGCAAGCACCTTACCAGTTGTGAAGAACAGAAGTATGAATTTTTTACTATCAACTATTATTTACTAATTTAATGATTGCCCAATTGTGTTAAATTCACTTCATTAAAGCAGTTAGTTTTTGATAGCCTCAATGTATTAAAACAAAACAAAAGGCAAAAACAGCCAATGATCAATAATTCCCTGATAATTAAAATAGCTGAATTAGCAGAATCTGCTCTTCCTCACCCAGCTAGGAAGGAAGGAAACAATGACAATGTGTTGCTATCAGGGGCTTTTCATAGTAGTGATCTTATTTTCAGTGTCACCTCTATTTGTATGAAAAACAAAATTATCTTTCCTCTGTGCATCAGTTTCATTCTTAGATAGGTTGGCTGAAATCTATGTTAGGGATTATCATATTCTGCATGGTTTTCTTGTTTTAACTTCACCCAGGACTGGATAATTCTGGCATGAATAGCAACAACCTATGGCATGACATAAGGCAGGATACATTTTTTTAACTTCTCAAGAATTTCAAATCACATGGTGTCTGTTTCTTGACTTTGAATGGAATTGGTAAAAACTATTTTCAGTGCATGCAGTACATCATGAATATTGAATAGAGCCACTGAAAACCGAATCATTGACAATACTTCATGGCAGCAGGGAACTTCCAGCGAGTGAAGAGTTGCCAAAATTTAGTGAGATCATTTTCTTGGCCAAAGCTCTGTTTAAGTGAGATTTCAAACCCTCTGATCCACAATATAATTCACAAATAATCTGAGTCAAGTTATGCACTTAATATACACAGGATTCAAGTACAGTGATGCTTGAGGAAAAACCTGGAAAGGAAGGATAATTTTTATAAATAAGATTTTTTTCTTTAATTTATAGACCTTTATGCTAAACTGTAAGATATCTGTGGCTAAGCATAAGGATAGTATTATGGAATTTTGTTCCATAAATATAGTTTATCAATCTTCTTCCTAGAGATATGAACACAAATATATATGCATATGTATGTGAATCTCTAACATATAAGTAAATCTCTGTAAAGAAGAACTACTGTAAGGAATTGGATCATGTGACTGTGAGTGTTGGCAAGTCCAAACCTGCAGGATTTCTACACATCAAAGAAATAATGTTCAAACTTCAGAATGAAGGCTGGCAAATTAGGCAAACTCTTTGACAAGAAGGCAAGTCTTACTTTATTTTAGCCATTGCCAAATTGAAAACCACCTACCCATATTAAGGACAGTAAGTTGTTTATTCCAGAGTCCACAAAAGTAAAATTTTAATCTCATCCAAAAATACTCTACTTTCCTGTTATTTTTAAAATTAATATCAAATTCAGGGACTGAATATTGCCATTGGAAACAAGATAAGGAGCAAGAGAAAACAATGTTAGAAAAGAACAAAATCACATATGCAGGGTCTATGGTGCTATGGTTAATTTTTTATAGCATAATGGTCTCCTTATTCAGTTCCTCATATGTCATGAACTTAGGTAGATGATAAAATCAGAATTTTATTTCTTATGTCTCTGGAGGCTAGGGAGGGCAAGACTGAGGTACCAGTAGAATCAATGAAAGAGAGCCCCCTTTTCTTGGTTATGGAGACATCTCTTCACTATGTCCCTTCTTGATGAACTAGACAAAGAAAAATACTGGCCACCTTTTAGAAATCCCCTTAATCCATTCATGATGACTTTCCACTCATATGCTAATTATTTCTCAAAGATTCCAGTTTCTACTCATAATTTTACAGATAATATTTCAATATATAAATGTGGGAAAGACACAGTCATTTACATCATGGCTTAAAAACTGTTAGCCTATAGACTGTCACTAATGACTCTAAAATACTGTACAGAAAGTTTAATGCAATAATGGCACAAAGCTTAAGGGAGTAACCAACCAACATCTGATTTGAATTAAGGCCAATTCCATGAGATGGAACCTATACTCAACTGTACTTTGGTGGCCAAGTATCTGAGACAAGATAGACCAGGAACCTAACAGAAAACCAAATACAAATGTTATGCTAATGGAGCATAGCAATAAAATGACTTCTGATAACATTCTGCTATATTCATAGATCAGTGACTTAGCCAGCAAGCATCAGAGAATCTTTCCCTTCAGGCAGATGAGAACAAAAATAGGTAGCCACAATATGCCTGGAATTATGCAGAGAATGAGAGATCATGAAATGTTCAGTCCTACAAGGAATGTCTCCATGAAATCACTCTTCTCAGGGCTCAGGAACCCTATAAAAGAAGAGGCAGAAAAAAAATGTAAGAGATACTGATTTGTAGGACACAAAGGAATCAAGGGTTTCTTCACACGACAGGGCTGGTGCACACATGAACTCCCAGAGTCTGAGGTGGTCTGCACAGGTACTTAAAGGTTTCCACTAGGTGGGGTGCTAAAGCTGGAAGAAGTGGACACACACCAGTCCCTAACCCAGAAGCTATCTCCAACTGGTAGCAACTTGCAAATGAACAATTAGTTTTCTTCAAGGGAGTTGCACTGGGGAAACAAACCAATCTTAGGGACAGTACCCAGGCCCAGCAGAACAAGACCAAAAGAAAATGAACTCAGCAGCATCTTTAGAGCTTCTTTATATCATAATATAATTCAGAACTTTTTTTTTCTTAATCTCACATGTCCTTCGATTATATATTATGGCTTCCAGTTTGGGATTTTCAAGGGATATTTGTGTGAACATGTGTGTCTCCATGCTATATGCGTGTCATGTACATTTCCTTTGGCTCTTTTTCTTGTTTGGTTGTTTTGTCACATTCAAATTTGTTTGATTTTATTTATCCTATTTTTATTTTATTATTATTCCCTAGATTCCTGTTTGTTTTCTAAGAAGTGGCAGACTGGGTATGGATTTCAATGGCAGGGAAGGAAGGGAAGAACTGAGAGGAATAAGAAGATGGGAAACCACAATCACAATATAGTGTATGAAAAAAAACTATTTTCAACATAAGAACAAGCAAAAGCTTAATGAATAAATTAACAATAAATAACTAAAAACAATAAAAATGCAGATCTGTTTAATATGGTTAACACCACTTTATTTAGAAAGCAGTGATTCAATTTTTAAATTATTCAAAGTATTTCTTTCTTATTTTTTCCCTTTTATTTACTCTTTTTTCCCATACAATACATCCCAACTGCAGCCTCTCCCTCCTCTGCTCCACCTGACTTTCATTTCAACTCCCCTCTCACCCAGATCCACTGCTCCTCCACTTTTCTTCAGAGAGTATTTTTCTTTATTTTTTATTTGCATTATATCCTTGAGAGTGGCAGTATTTTCTTGATGTCTATTCAAATTTATATATAAATAATGAACTAATAAAAATGATGATCATTAGGTTACTATGGAAATTTTTATATTGCCTGTGAGCAATTACACATATTTTAATTTTCTATCATTGTAAATTATTGGTGAATTATAGTATCTGTAGAGAGTACAGAAAACAATAAATTCTAGCAATTATGTGGAAATAAAATATCCTAACGTTATGTATTTATTCAAATGTATTAGATAAAGTTCTATTTTAAAAGAGTTGGAGGATTGGCAAAGCAAAACTAACCCCCCAAAAGTAATACTTCCAGCAATATTCTTTCATTTTATTTTTAGTATAAAATATTTTGTGACACATATTAATATTGCAATTGAATATATGATACCACAAAAGCCTATTTTGATATATACTTGAGTGCTCAGACTGAAATAATAACTACTAAAACTGAAAAAGCCCAAAAATCATTTTTTTCACTTAACTTCTTGTGTACTCTACTGAGTACTCTTTTGCTAGAATTACAAACCTATGCACATTAATTATAATTTCCTTATTTAATTAGATCAAATTGTGTAATACATTTCAACAGAGCAGAGTTCTTTTTTTTTAAATTTCCTTAGTATATTTAATAAACCACTAGCAACAGTAGCAAAACAGTCACTGTTGTAAAATTCTCTGATAATGAAAATATCAGACCTAAATCTAGATTACATATGATTCCTAATAAAATATATTGGGGCTCTTAATAACATATTTATAAAATATCCATCTAGCCAGAAAATATTTGAAAGGAAAGGAAGTATAATTCACAACCCCATTAAAACAGAATACTTTGCAAATATTAGAAACACTTTAAAATGTGTCTGTTTTTACATATTCTATAATTTACTTCATTAAAAGGTGAACTGCAAGTGCACTGAAGATTTTATGAAACTCTCAGTAACTGATAGACCAATTAAATTAATTAATTAGTTTTTTAATTTATTTGAAAGTGATGAGGTGTGTACACAACTGTCAAACACCTTGACCTAGTTCACATTTTAGCCACCCAGCAGTCCAGACTTCATATCCTATCCAAATGCAAATAGAGAATTTCATTAATATAGAACACAGCCTGGGCCACAGAATACACCTCAAAATGATTGTAATGATAGTACTAACAGGATATTTGGAAGAAACACATCGTCAGTTCCAAAATGAATAACTGGGAGCTTAAAAATATCACAAGGGGAGTTTTACTCTTAATTATTAATTTGATATGAAACAGTTTGTGGTTTCAGGTGGTGTAGTGTTGGAAGACATGGATATAGCTTTAAAAATGCTTGTGTTAGAAAATGCACATATGCATATGTGTGTGCATACACACACACACAGAGTTAAATCAGAAATTTAAGCTCCTCCCTAACAAAGCTGAAAACAAAAGAAATTAACAATAAACCAGAGTAGAAGAACCCTCTTCCCTAAGAACTAGACCTCACAGCACAGGAGGGTGATATGCAAGCTGCCAAGCATCAAGACAATCAATTTTCTGAGCCAGCTGTAAAGACTGTGAGCCAGAACCATGACCACAATAATAAGATGGCGCAATAGTGACACTTTGAGACCTTATGGATAACCAACAGCAATACTGTTGGACAACCCTACAATCAATGGTTTGGAATAAAGACGCAGCAGAGTTCATGAGAGTAGCATTTTGACGTCTTCACAGTTCCCGTTGCTCCTCCCACAAAATCATATGTGGTGGCTAACACCTCTTATAGATTCATGGACTCATTCATGAATATTATCACTTCCTATATCTTCTGCTTCTGTCAATGACAAGGACTCTAAGGGATGCCCATGTCCTAGCACTCATTGGTCTATTCTAGGAAGGAACACAAAACCAGTTTTTGTAAAAGAATAACAGTCTACTTTCTTTCTGTTTCTGTGAGAGTTGTGCCAGGCCTGTCCTTAGCTATTGCTTATTAATTTGCCCCATTTTCACTTATTTCTCTTATACCTATTTTCCTACATATTGAACATTTATAAGTTCAGTGCCTTCACCCCCATCTACACACAGAGACCTTCATTGCTAATCCTTAGCCCTCTACCTTCAATAGGAAAAAAGTCCATGCAGAATATTCTACATTTTTCAAACTCTTAGTCATAGGCCCCAATGATAGTAATAAGTAGCTTAGTGATAAGGAAATAAAATCTCAGTAAACTGATTCGTTTACAAAGTATAATATGCGCCTCTCTTATTTTCTCATACTAAAGCTAAAGCTTCTAATTATTCAAATTTGTATTGTATGTGATGCTTTTAGCATATTAGTGCATAAAACAAGTGTTCATTACCTGTGGTTCACATGTTTATACATGTTCAAAATATATATGTTCACAATGTTTATTTCCTAATGTATCAGTGTGTGTGTGTGTGTGTGTGTGTGTGTGTGTGTGTGTGTGTGTGTGTGTCTAGTGGGTAAACATTGTAAGCATACATACAAACTGAGTAATTTGCAATTATGTTACATGGGCCTGAACAGACTTTTCATTTCACCAGTGTTAAATTAAATAAAACTTTCTAGCTTGTTTAATTTTTCTACCTCTCTTCTGCAGTATTCCCTGACCCATAGATGCAGAAGTTGTGATATAGATGAATATATTGTGGCTGTGTTCCCCATGATCGTTTAATCTCTGAATTGTGTTCAGTTTTTTAATGGCTTCTATTGGCATGAAGAAAGGTTTTTTGTTTTGTTCTGTTTGTTTTGTTTGCTTATTTGTTTTTATGAAGGAGATCACCTACTCCCTACTCTTACCTATGGATATATGGAGAAGACCTAAAATGTAGTAAGGAACAATGACATTCTAGCAAAGTGATAATAGAAGATTCTTCCCTTAGGTCCATGACCTCCCTTGTCTTAGGAAGATATCTAGGTTTCCAGACCTGGGTTTGATTTCCTTCCCGCTGAGTGGACCTTCAGTCCAATTAGACAGCTGTTTGTTGCTACTGACATGCTACTTATTGTACCTTTATGTCATTTTTGCTGTTCTAGTAATTGCTGTGGTTCATACCTGTTTCAGCTGCATAGGGTTGTTTAATTGATTTGGCCACTTTTCTGGAACCATGGAAGCTAGATCTCAAGAAAGGCTAGGTCAACATAATCTCTTTTGTCAAATATTTAATGCAATCCCAAGATTGGTCATAGCAGTGAGAGGACCCAGGATTGTCTACTTTGCTTATTGCCATTCATCTCTCCTGAAGCCCTGTATGTGAAATAAAAATAACAAAATTAGAAGAAAGACCTTCTTAGTTACATGTTGCTCAGTTTAACACTAGAGCAGAGATTCAGCCTTAGAAAGTTTCTTACTTAGCTTATGTCAGAGAACAAATGCTCAGCTTCTGCTCATCCACAATGTAAATATTCACAAATTTCTATAATAGGCATAATGCCATATTGTTAATCTAAAGAAGTACATTTATCTTCATAATCACAGAAATTCACCAAAGCAAATAAAAGTGGAAGGTTCAAGAAACCCCTGATTCATCTGATCTACTGATACATGAATTGAAAAAATAATTATTAAAAAAAAAACCTTGGGGACAAGGAAGCTTATCTCTTTAATTTATAGACTTACTTAACCTGTTGAGCTCTAGCCATTCACAACAGCAACAATCCTTTATAACATTCATGTGGGCAAATAAAGAAAGATAATGAAGAGATGGGATAAACGGTCTTCTAAGCAAAAGGCGGGCTGAAAACATCCTCAAAACCTCAGCCCTCAGTCCCATCACTCACACATTCTGCAAATATTTATGTTGCAGATGCTTTTTCAAGATGCAGGAACACTTCAGTGGAGAGATAAGTGTGTGCTATTTCTTTGTGCAGCTGTAGGAAAAAAACCGACATTATTATATAAATATTAAGTAACTTCAGAGAGTTGCTGTTAAAATAAAAAAGGAAACAATATCATTCAATACAGTTTTTTACAGTGGGAGAACAAAGGATTTAAAGTTAAATAAAAGCTCAATTTCTTCAGTGATACAAAACCACTAGATGTGCTGTTACATAATTAATCTTCGAGCCTTTCCCGTATAGTCCCCTATAAAACAGAGTGATAAAGATTATATTGATGTGTAATTCTTGCAGGAGATGCAGAAAATATAAATGGCAATGAATACATTCATGTTTTGCGCAAGCGCTGTGCTAAATGTCTTACCTGGCACTCTGATTTTAACCCTCATAACATTCCTAGAATGTACTCACTACTCCATTGCCTGTCTTAATGATAGACAAAAGCAGGAAAGAAACTGGGGTGGCGACATGGCTCAGCAACTAAGATCAAGTCCTCTTCTTCCAAAGAACCTGAGTTCTGTTCTGAGGATCTATGAGGTTCAGAGCATCTTGAAACCCTACCACCATAGGACCACGTGTAGGGATTCAAACCACACTCAGACATATAAAATTTATGCACAAAATTAAAACTAAATAAAAAATTAAAAATCCAGAGAAGTGTCAAATACAAACAAACAAACAAACGAACAAACCTCCAGATCATTTATTTCTTGTGTGTCAGGAACTAAACCAAGATTCCCAGCAGCCAACAGCTCACAGACACTTGTGACACCAGCAGCAAGGGATCCATTGTTTTCTTCTAACCTCAAAGGGCATTTGGACAAGCATGTACTTACACACAGAGACAAATGAAATGAATATATTGAAAAATACAGCAGCTGATAAATAATGTGGCAATTGTATTTATCTAAGGTCATAGACATTCAGTGGCGATCCGTAGGTCTCCAGATAAAATTATGACCTCTTTGTTTCTCTTAACTAAGATTTCCTTACCTAGCAAAGTTGAGATTGAGTCTTTAAATATGTAAAGACATTTTTTCTTTGTACATAAAACTTTCTGAGAGAAGAAATATGTTAAATAAAATCAATAAATTTCAAGATTGATTGTTCTTGTTGTTATTGCTTTCTATTTTAAGATCTTTTTCTTTGTACATTCTGAAGAGTTGAGATACAGAGAGGAAAGATATTTGGAGATAGAAAAAAAATCAATGTTTCATAAAACTGGCATAAGATTTGTCCAGATCCCAGGAGTATAGAGCACAGTGTGGAGATACAGAAGTCATATGAAGGATTCACTTATTATCAAGAGGACTTATCTTTGCTGTTGGGGACCAGCATGGATGTAAATTCAATAGTACTGTCAAAAGCAGCATTATGAAACTAAATACACAAAGCATGCAGAAAAGGTTGAGACAACTGATATGATGTTTCCCATTTTTATACAAATATTCAGTTTCATCGTTTTGTTGCCAGGTTAATATTTTCAGGGGAATGGTAGGTATGGACTAATGTGAATAAATTAAGGAAACATAAAGAAACATCATGGTTGGCAAACCTTCTGACATAATCTAAGCAACTCACACTCACGGCAAGAAAATGAATGGAAGCCACTTGAAGTACAGAAGAAAGATTGAGAATGTCAAGGGGAAGGGAATAAGGTGAAAATTATACAGAGTGGGGAGTTATTAGGAATAACACAATGTGAACTTGAATAGATTGTGAGGGGCTTTATATTCCTGATGAAATAGACTCAACTCTAGTTGCATTATCTGGAGCCTTTGCCTGAGATAAAGACATTATCTCCAAAGAGAGATGATACAGACAGCATGTACAATAATACAACACTTTTTGTCTTTCCCCCAACCTTCAGTCAATTCTGGATGGAGCCCAGCCCAGGCAGAAGAATACAGAAACTTGCTTTTATAAGCAGCACCCCCATTAAAGAACAAAGTACCACGGAGATTTAAAATGAACAGATTAAGCATGCCTGTCACTCATGCTGGCTGTGTGGTGGCTAATGCAGGCGGCTCTGCTCTATTTGAGCCAAGTCTCTTGAGAACAATTTTAAAAGTGTGACTTAAATGGAGTCACTGTAAATGAGTCTGCACAGGGCAGGCACTGAATATGTCATGTGAGAAACAGGCTGTTTGTGACAGAAAATAGATGACAACCTGAAGCCACAGGGAGTGTTGCATTCTTAAAAAGAAAACTACTCAGGATTCAAATAATTTAATATTATTATGAACATGACCTTAGAAGTGACAGCAACCCACTGCTAAATCATAGATGTTTATAAAGCTGTGTCTTCACATGTATTTAATGTGCATGTAATGCACACATGTACAAACACACACATATAAAAGAAAGCTGAAAAAGTTGTTTGATACAAAGTAAGTCAGTAAACCTTTCTGTACTGGATTTTCAAGCAATCTTTATGTATGGAAAAATTGAACTTTAGAATGTATGTATGCCCTATTTACCTCTTGGATTGTAATTATCATAAAATCAAATGTTCAGATAGATCAAATGTCCCCTACCAGCACTAGCTTGACGTTTGTAACCATTTACAAGACATTTTTGCTTTTTTTAAACCTTACTATACATTCCAATAATTGTAGCAATGTATAATTTCTGTGTTAATTAGAGGACTCAAGGAGAAACGATGTACAGGAATAGACAGCAGACACCAAATCACAATAGGCACACATCAAAGACTACATCATATCCATTTAGTCTTACCTGTTGTCATTTATTTAACTAAAATTAAAAAAAAAAACATTTTGTAATCTCAATCTTTGTCAAAAGAGAAACTTGTAAGATATGAAGATGTTTAAATGATTTTGAGGTGATTTGCTAAAAATAATAGTCTTAGAATCAAATGAGATATTCTATTGAAACATAATTTAACGTTCATTCACTCAATAAATCACTTAATTTCAGCACACTTAACCTAAACCCTTCATATATGCAGGAGTATTTTTAAATATATTACACATATTCCATAGCCTCAAATGCCAATGATTTCGACTACTTCCTAAATTCAAGCCTTAGACACAAATCACAGTGAGTGAGGTAGGTTGTGAAATCTGTCACCCCTTTTATTGCTAGGCTTGACTCAAATGATCCATCCACTGAGTGGATATTGCCCTCCTATATCACAACACAACAGGCTTCTCTCCTAAAGATGTAGGATCAAGACTGATGATATTAATGATTGGATCAGAAAAAGGAAGTGAAGATTTTCCATCAATAGCTTGCAGGAAGAAGCTGACCTATGCCAGAATCTCCAAATACTTATGAAGGACAATCCGTGAGAGAAAATGAAGTTTAGCTTTAAAGGACAGAGATCAGACACGGTGGCAGGTATCCAAACAAATGTACCCCTATGGCTTGAGTTGAAATATCAAAAATATAGTCCAGAAATATTTCATGCACTAAAATCACCAATTCATGATGAATATTATACTTGACTATATTTTTTGTTAAAAGCAAACTCTCACAAAACCCTGTTACATTGCTGGTACAATTTCAAGAAGTCAGAAAAAGAAAACAATTTGAATATGTAGCCTCGGAGGAGAAAGCTTAATGTAGTGTTCTGAAACTATAAATTTGTAATATGATTTGGATAAGTGGCACATTTTACAAAATGTTACAGGTTACCCTTTCCAAGGACTCTAGAAGTTATGTTGTCTAATTGGAAGGCATTTTGATTCTATTATTATCCATTCCGGCCTGGATTCAGAAAGAATACCATTATACATTTTAGTAAGCATTCACATCCATTAGCCTTGACCTGCTCTGTCAGACTTCTCTAATTTATTAATTGATCAAACATGTGTTCCACATCTTCAGAGTTTTATATTTTCAGAAAAACAGGAATTGATGTATAGTTCTATACTATATGGTATTTTCCAGCATTTGATAATCTCTAGGCTCAATCCCTATTATAGAAAATATAGAAAAAAGGAAAATAAGTATGCTCTATAACTAAAACTAGTTTTTAACCAAGATACCACTTTTAGCATTATTTATAGTCACTAAAAATGATTTACATATCATCGTTTACAATGAATTTTGCATGAATGGCAGTGAAGTTGGTGGAAAGAACTGAGACTCCACAGTAGAAACCATCATATCAGCAATGCATCTGATTGGTTCAGCATCTCTTTCATGATATATAACACTTCTGGATTCAATTTTGTTTTTTTTTAAAGTATGACTTTATACCATTTCTGAGGACACAGATTCAGTTTCTAGCACTCAAATGGTGGTTTACAACCATAAGTAACTATACTTTCAGGGGATCTGGTGTTTTATTATGACCTCCTCAGACATCAGACATGCCCTTGGCACACACACATATTCAACCAAGGAAATATTCATAAGCATAAAATAAAAATGAAATATTTTTAATATTATAGATAATATTTCTATCCCATTGGATTCTTGCAACTATTATAAACAACACAACAAATGACTTCCTTGTGTATGTCACATAACAGGTGTTCAAGTCATGGTGCATTGATGATAGAATTAGTAAAAGTTGATGTCTGCCTACATTGCATGCATTTTTGATTTATGTTCCAGACTGGAAACCCCCAAGTCCTGATTGAGTTAAAGCTGTGTTCCAAGTATATTATCATCTAAGTCTATATTTGAAATATTAGTGCGCATTAACATAGCTGGATGACCATATAAAAATGAATGAATTTCAAGGAAAGATAACCTTTTCTTGATCTTGAAGATGGATGGCACACAATATTTGATAACTGGTAACAGACATGTATGCAGATGTCTTGACTCACAGTGCTTTTGTTAACATGTTATTGCCTATGCTCCTGTATCATTTGGGATTGAAAATCATTTAAAAATATTAGTATTTCTGTGAGGCAGGCAGAAGTGCTGCACGTTTCTGATAAGGTAGAGCATGTTCTATGCTGCTTTTGTAATGATTAGGTATCCTGTGAAAATAGCCAAAAAAGATGGGGCTTGAGGCCAGCAACAGCCAGCAGATTCTAGAGCCTATCAGAAAACACCAACTTAACCATGAGCACTGAGGTAGACCTTTCCCCAGGATGGGGTGGAGAGTGTATAAGGCTTACCTGCTGTGGGATGTTCTCTATGCTATGAATGTATTGCTATAATTGATTGATAAATAAAACACTGACTGGCCAGTAGCCAGGCAGGAAGTATAGGTGGGACTAGCAAAGAGTAGAATTGAGGGAACAGGAAGGTGGAGTCTAAGAGACACTAGCCTGCCATCCAGGGAGCGGCATGTAAAGGCAGCAGATAAAGCCACAGAGCACGTGGTGACACATAGATTAACAGGAATGGGTTAATTTAAGATAGAAGAACTAAATAACAAGAAGCCTGCCATGGACATACAGTTTGTAAGCAATATAAGTCTCTGTGTATTTGCTTGGTTGAGTCTGAGTGGCTGCGGGACTGGCAGGTGAAAGAAATTTGTCCTGACCATGGGCCAGGCACCACTGGAGAAATCTTCAGCTACACTTACCCTTTCCTAAAAATATATGAGCTTGCTTGCAACCTCCCAGAGTTTGTGTCATTGCCTCCATGACTCCTCACCCTCTGCCCCAGTACCTAGAGACCTCATCAGGCAAACAGCAACATTTTTGTAAAGTAAATTTCTTCAATGCCAACAGAGATTTCTTTAAAAATTTAATGTTCATTTTTTTTTTTTTAGAATTTCACAGAATGTGAGTTTGAAAATGGTGAGAATCTTTTTAGAAAGGTTCTTAGAAGCAAATGTGAAGGTTTCTTAATCAGACCACAGCTGTATCTACCATGTACACAACAGATGCTGTCAATATCAAGGTTTGTTTGATGTGATTGTTCAGGGTTCACAAAGAGTCAGACAACTTATTACTTAAAGAATAGCAGCACAAATCACACATCCCAGTCCTTCATCCACACATCAGAAAACACAACTCTGAAACATGGCAGATAACCTCAGAGTGAGATACTGAAGACCCTGCATGATACTGTTGAAAAGTAAGGTCTAAACTCTAGCTAAATTGTTACATTTTCTAAAGCTTTACTGTAAAAGAGCAGATCTATGGGCTCTAAACGCTATAAAAAAAGCAACCCACTAGCTCTTTAGGGAAACTAGACTGGCCAGATGGTATGATAAGATCTTGAAACGTCTTCTCATATATCTCCAATCCTCTCCATGTATGAGAAGATTGTAATGATGTCTTCAATACTCAGCTTAGTTGTGTGTCATGCAGGTTCATGTGTGCCAGGAGAACAGTAGAACTTTGTCCACAAAGGGAATAGATTAACAAAGAAGAATCAGAAAAGAATCAAAACATGTCCAACAAAGAAAACTAGCAAACATTCTAACTAATATGGAAGGAGAAAAATAAATACCAAATTCCCAGTAAATTATCCAACAAATTGTTAGGAGACAGCAAACAGATGTCCATAAGAATCATAAATGGAAATGATCTCAATTCTCCAACAGTAAGACTGACTGAATGTACTAAAAAAAAGCACTATCTGTAATCTCCAAGAAACACACATGGGAGCAAATACCCTTCCCAAAAATTAGTATCAAAGGATGGAAATCAGACTACCAAACAATGTATTTAAAAAATAATATTCAGGCGGGCGGTGCAAAGCTACACAGAGAAACCCTGTCTCGAAAAACCAAAAAAAAAAAAAAAAAAAAAAAATTCATACCTATTCTTATAATTGATAAAGTAGACTTCAAAACAAAACTAGTTAGAGAGATGAGGAGCTGTAGTATATATTATTAAAGGAATAATCCCTCAAAGAAATATAAAATTATAAATATTCATCCACCGGTTATTAGAGTTCACAATCACATTAAAATATAAATAAAAGGCAATGAAGGTAATGCTGACCTTGACACAATAATAGTGGAAGATTTGATACACTGCTATAATATTTAAATATGTTTTCCACACTAAAGATAAGCAAGGAAACATTGGAGTTACAGGAATTAGCAAATATATACAGAGTATTTCACCCAACAGATAAAAGAATATACATTCAAAGTGCAAGTGAAATCTTCTCCAAAATGGACAATATACTAAAACGACTAATGACATCATATCATTACAAATTATGAGATAATTCTTTGTATCATATTACACTGTAGTGTCATTAAAAAAAATCAACATAGGAACTTGTAAAAACTGCAAAAATGCCTGGTAACTTTTTTTTTTTTTTACATAAGGAATGTTTTGCATTTTGTGTGTCATCTTTTCACAGTAGTCATGCCAATGTTCTCTATGTTGTTCACATTTAATAGATATCCCGGGGAAGGGACTACTGAATAGTAAACTTTTGAATTAACAGTGGGTCACAAAAGAAATCAGAGATGGAATAGAAATTGAAGCATTCCTAGATTCAAATGCAAATGAGAATACAACGTGGCAGACTCTGGGGCACAGCCAAAGGAATTCCGAGAGGAAATATTATAACTGTAGAGATCATATTAAAGACTAAACGGACTTCATATAAGCAGCTTAATGGTGAATTTCATGCCTCTAGACAAACTAAAAGCCAATCCCAAACACTATAGTTTACAAGAAATAATAAAAATTATGAGAGAAGTGATGAAATAGTGATAAAAGAATACTATACAAATAAATAAAGCAAGGACCTGGTTCTTTGAAAAAGTTAATAAGATTTGCAAATGCTTAGCCAAACTGACAAAAAGAAAAATGAAATGAGCATGATCCAAGTTAACAAAATTAAAGATAAAAAGTTGCCCTTCAAATTGTAACATAGCACTATATAGTGGCAAAAACAGCCTGAGAGAGGCATGACACAGCTAGGTAGACCAATGGAACAGAAGAAATTACCTAAAAAATAAATCAACAAAGCCATAGTCACATAAAATTTGACAATTAAAAAAATTTTAAAAAAAAACCTCACAATGGATAAAAATGTCTTCAACAAATGGTGCTGGCAGAAATGGATATCCATTTCAGAAGAATAAAATTAGATTTATGTCTTTCACTTTTATGAAAATAAAGCCAATATTAATCAAAGATATTGTATAAAATCAAAAATGTTGAAACTGCTAGAGAAAAAGTTTTTTTTCTTTCTTTTTTGCATTTTATTAGGAAATGCAAAAATATGAGGTTTAGTCAAACCCTTTAGCAGAACTCCAACAGCATAAGAATCAGAATCAAGATTTGACAGTAGGATTTCATCGCATTAACACAAACCTTTACAGCAAAAGTAACTATCTTCAGAGCAAACAGAGACTCCATACAATAGGAGAAAAATCTTTAGTGGGCATAGCTCAGACAGTAGGTTAACATCTAAACTTTTCAAAGGCCTACAAATATTGAACACATAAAATTACCAATACACAAGTGAACTAAGGAAATGAATAGACAATTCTTAAAAGAGGAAATAAAATGGTCTATGTTACTTCAAAGATATCAATGTCCCTAGTCATCAGGGACAAGCAAACTAATGCAACTTTGAGATATTATCTTACCATCACTAATAATGTGTGGAATATTCCTTTATATTGTGTGAATACATGTCATTGTAATTGCTTTACTAAAGAAGCTCTCTAATAGCGGAACAGAAAGAGATTGGGCATAAGAGCCAGACTAGCAGAATGCTGGGAGGAAGAAGGACAGAGTCTGGATTTGCCAGGAAATGCAAAGAGAAGTAAGATGGGCATGCCTTACTGAGAAAAGGTACCAAGTCATGTGGCAAAGCATAGATAAGAAATATGGGTTAATTTAAAAGTAAGAGTTAGCTGATAATGAGCCTGAGTTATTGGCTGATGATTTACAATTAATATTAAGACTCTGCATCAGTTATTTGGGAACTGGAAGTTGGGACAAGAAAAGTTTGACTACAAAAATGTCTATCATAAAGAAATCTAGCAAAACAGTGTGGATGGATGGCTAAGTGGTTAAAAATAGTCACTGCTTGTCTTACTTAGGTTTTCTACTTCTATGAAGAGACACCATGACCACAGCAACCATTATAAAGGTTTTATTTAATTAAGTGCCTTCTTAGAGTTTCAGAGGATCAGTCATTATCATCATGTTGGAGAGAATGGCGGTGTGTAGGCAGATGCAGTGTTAGAGTAGTAGCTAAGAGTCCTACTTCTTGTAGGCAACTGGAAGTTGACTGAGACAGTAGGTGATATCCTGAACATAGGAGACCTCAAAGCCTGCTCCCACAGTGACACACTTCCTCCAAAAAGGCCATAGGCACTCCAACCAAGCCACACCTCCTAACAGTGCCACTCTCTATGATATTATGGGAGTCAATTACATTCAAACTACCACATTGCTCTTATAGACAAATGAGTTAGTTTTCAGTACCCATGCCAGGTGGTTCATAGGCACCTATAACTCCAGCTCCAGAACATCCTTTCACTCTTCTTGCCTTCATAGACAGCTGCACACATGTGGCATGTATTCATAAAAATGTAGACAAACAAATATAAATAAAAATTAAGATAAAAAATTGAAAACAAATGCTTGTGAGGATGTGGTGCTGGTGCAAACTAGTATAGGTATTTTGCAAATTAGTATATACACTGATATGACATTATTATACATGCATATAAACATGTACTTCCATATCTGATATGTATGTGTGTGTGTATATTGATTCAAATGTATCTCTCCTAGAATGTACCCAAATGATTTCTTGTCATACCATAGACATATTTCCAAATCCATGTTTATTGATGATCTATTCATGAAGCAAGGAAACAGAACCAGTCTAGATGTCCATCAAGTGAATAGATAATGAAAATGTGGTACTTATAGACAATGAAGTTTTGTTTACAAGTAAGAAAAATGAAATTACGAAATTTGCAGGAAAGTATGAATCTCGATAGCATAACATTCAGCAAGGTGACTTACCCCACAAAAGAGAAAAATAACGTTGTCTCTCATAGGCAGAGACTATCTAATAATGCCTACTAAACACACACACACACACACACACACACACACACACACACACACACACACTGTGAGTATATATGCTTGCATGTGTGTATGTATGTATGTGTGAGTAATACTTACAAAACTAGAAAAGAGGCCAAGAGAAGTGATAAGAACTGATAGGGGCACAGACAACAGGAAATACATGACATGAACGTGGAAAAGAGACTGGAGTGGATGTAGGTCATAAAGTAGGATGAGGAGACCAAAGATTTATGAGAAATAACAAGTAAAGAGAATCTACTAAAATACACTTTTTTTATACCCAAATGATATGTAACACCTTCTTCTGGTTTAAAAATATTCAAAATTAGAAACACAAACGATCATAAGGAGTTTCTCCAAGGTCACTCCAGCTGTGCTTCAAGTCTGTGAAATGTGGTTTATGTAAACTTATCAGTTTGCAGAGCTCCACAACAGGGTCATGCCCATCAGATCACATTCATATTGATCATTTTCTGTAAGACATGTATCATTTTACAGAAAATACTTTGCACTTAATATTAAATTAAGTTAAAAATCACAATGTCGCTGAGGTTTCTGACTCCTATTTGATTATCTCTGGTCAGGAATGAAAGCTCAAAAATATTTATAGAGTATAAATGCACTTTTTGGTATTTAAAAATTCATAAAACTCTGGACTCAATTGGTAAAATGCTTGCAGTTCAGTCATGAGGAACTGAGTTCAGATCTCAACACAGAAGCCTTAATTTTTGTACTTTTATAGTCCATAGTTTAGTACCTATAGAAAGTGCAATGGAAATCAATCCAGCCATAAAATCATAAACCCACTAGATACTCTAGCAGATTGCAGGCAGATTGGTATCCATTTAAGTTTATGTATTTGGTGGAAGGAATATTTTTCAGGCCTTGCAGTCACTTTCCAGTCTACAATAAAAAAAAAAAAAAATGTTTTATCACATGACTCCCTCTCGTATGCTCTCATCGCCTCTCAGCTAGTCTAAAGGATCAGTATCCATATGTATAAAAGTCTGTTCCTTTTACTATTTAAGTAGGCTACGTAGAGTTTACACAGCAGTTTGGGGGTGGGGATGCAAAGAGTGGATTATTTCAAAAGTTTATACAGCAAAACAAACCAACAGTCTGTTCCTCTGAGAATAAAACTACCAAATGTTTGCTGCTGGTAAATGGATATGCTCCGAAGCCTTCCCAAGAGTTTGCTTTGACAGATGTCTGCTGATGGACATTTGCACAAAAGTCTCTGGAATGCCTTATTTTATACCCAGTGTCAATTGGCACATTACTTTCTTCTACCTTCTGTGTTTCCATTAAATTAGGCTGGAAACAAAGACTCCTATTTACTGAGCAAATTCCTTTCTTTGTGAAATGGTGAACAATTACGACCATTACCCTGTCAGCCATTTCCATCAGCTCAATTAAAAAACGCCTCCACGCTGCTTTCTGAATCACAGTCACCCTGAGTGGAGCCTGCCTTTGGCATACAAGAGTGTGAATGTGTCTAATCAAACTGGGGAGAAGGTGGAAGGACCTTTCTTTTGTAACCTTCTTTAGGATTCTGAGAGAATTGTGTTCTGTAGAGTGTTGGAAAAACATCATGTCCACATACCAATGAAGAATATTCCATGACATGTAAGACAAAAAAAAAAAAAACCCACGAATATCAAAGCGATAGTAGGAAAGTGTGTTTTGATGAACTAAGTATCAAAGAAGAAAAATATTCAAGTTGAACATGGTTTGGTATTTATTTTAGCCGAAATGTGAATGTCTTTGTATTCCAGATATTTCCAATTCCAAAAACAAGAGAAAAATATGTTAATGCTAAAAAAAAATAGTCCTTAATGTGTTTTCAGAGGTGTTCTTTTTGAAGGATATATTAATTGATACTTTGGAAATTTTATACAATACACTTCATCATATTAATCCTCTACTTCTACTTCAAACTCTTCCTGGATCCATCCCTCCTGCCTATTTCCCAAAGCTTCATTCCATCTTTAAAAAAAAATGGAATTAAGCCATCAACTCCAGTTATCACTGTCCATATATTCCTAGGGATGAGGACATCTCCCTGAACATAGTCAATCTACCAAGAACCACATCTTTAAAAAATCCATTTTCAATAAAAGAAAAAGATGACATCCAACTTCAATGTTCAAACTCCTTAAAATTTGTAATTCCTAATTTGATCATAGGTGTTAGGATGTGTCTTTCAGGTTTGCTCTATTTTGCTAGAAATGTAGGAAGATTTGCCTTGTTTTTAAACGTTATGACCATGGATTTCTGCATCTGCTTCCTTAAGCACTGGATGAGGGTTCTATGATGACAGTTAGGGTATTCAGCCATATGATCACCAGAGCAGACCAGCTCAGGCACCCTCTTGACTATTTCCAGTAGTCTATGGTGGAGTCATCCTTGTGGATTCATCCCAGGCAGAGCTCAAGGAGTCCAATCAATGAGAAAGAGGAGGGATTCTATGAGCAAGAGATATCGAGACCATGATTTGAAAAAGTACAGAGACAACTAGCTAAACTAGTGAAAATATATGAACTGTAGACCAATATCTGAGGAGCCCTCATGGTACTGGGCTAGATCCTCTGGATCAGTGAGACAGTTGTTTAGCTTGAACTGTTTAGGGCCCCCAGGCAGTGGGATCAGGACCTGTTCCTAGTGCATGAGCTGGCTTTTTGGAACCTAGTGCCTACGGCGAGACACTTTGCTCAGCCTTGATGCACGGAAGAGGGCCTTGGACCTGCCTCAACTGAATGTACCAGGCTCTGCTGACTCCCCATGGAGACCTTGCCTTGGAGGAGGCAGGAAAGGAGGGTGGGTTGGGGGGAATGCTGGGGGGAGGGAGGAGGGAGGACAGGGGAATCTGTGGTTGGTATGTAAAATGAATAGAAAATATCTTAATAAAAAATTAATTAATTAAATTTATGACCTTAATTTCAGCCCTTGGGAGGCAGAGGAAGGCAGATCTCGGGGCTCAAGTCCAACCCGGTCTACATAGTGAGTTCCAGGACAGCCAAAGCTACACAGAGAAACCTTGTCTCAAAAAATAAACAAGCTGGGCGGTAGGGACCCATGCCTTTAATCCCAGCACTCAGGAGGCAGAGCCAGGCAGATCTCTGTGAGTTCAAGGCCTGTTCTACAGAGCAAGATCCAGACAAACAAAAAGTTATCAAGCTTTATCTTCTGAGTTTCTGATACAAATACTAATGGCATTTCAGCACTATGAAGATGAATAAAAACAATGAACTGACTTGAAAGAAATTGCTCTCCCTCTCCAAGAAGCTGTTCAGTGTCCATTTATCCTCAGTTAAGGATGGAGGTTGTGAACCTCTTCCCACACCGTATTTAATGTTGATGGGATGACTTTATCTTGTGTAGGTATTGTAGAAGAAACAACATGTTCATGAGTGTAGTGGTCCTTATGTATCCAGAAGACCTATTTCACCTCAACCCTTCCTGACACCTGGCTCTTGTTATCTTCTACACCATAATCATTAATGGTCCCTCAGTTTTGAGGCGATAGGCTGACATATGTCCCATTTGTGGCTAAGCATTCCACTGTTTCTTATCCTCTCTCTCTCTTTTTTTTTCTCAACCTGTTGTGAGTAACTTTTATAACCATGGTCCACTGCACAGAAAAAGTGCTCTGATGAGATCTGAGATAAACACTAACTCTGGTCCAGGACAGTTCAATCCCTTGAGGTCTGAGCAAGCACTCTATAAGTGCTTTTAAAAATACTAGATACCAGGCATGATACCAATCTGATCAAATCCAACTGTATTAAATATTACTCAGTAACTCATATAACATTCATAGAAAAGTTTCTTTTCAAATTATAAGCACTATAAATTATTATTCATTTACCATATTAAACATTCATTTAAATAGATTTTATTTGAGTCCCATGATGCACTCAGAACTTTGAGAAAACACGACAGAAACCTATTCAATGAATTGTGGTCATTTATACTCCATGCTTTCGAACAGTACACAACACATTTATTTGAAGAGATATATATTAATACAAGTAAACACATGATTATAATTAAGATCACCTTATGTTACAATGGCTTGAATAACTTTAAAGAATATAATGACAGTGGGAATTAAGAGATGAATATTATACACATGACAAGGGTTAATACTAACTTTTTTTTTCATAATTATTGTTGCTGGAGAATTTCTCTCCAGCTCCCGCCACCAAGTCCCGCCAGTCCCAGAGCCCACTTATAAAATAAACACACAGACTCTTACATTATTTAAACTGCTTGGCCATTAGCTCAGGCCTGTTATTGTCTAGCTCTTACTCTTATATTTAGCCCATTTCTATTAATCTTTACTTTGCCACATGGCTCATGGCTTACTGGTACCTTACATCTTCCTTGTCCTGATGGCGGCTGGCAGTGTCTCTCTCTCCGCCTTCCACTTCCCAGAATTCTTTTCCTTGTCCCGCCTATACTTCCTGCCTAGCCAATGGCCAATCAGTGATTTATTTACTGACCAATCAGCAACACACTTGACATACAGACCATCCCACAGCACTTCCTCTTTTCTTTTCTTAAAAAGGAAGGTTTTAACTTTAACATAGTAAAATTACATATAACAAAACAATTATCAAGCAAGGATTACAGTTACAATATTAAAGAAGAGATCCTATCTATCTTCTATTTGTAAGTTTAAGGTTTTATATCTAACTTATCTTTTATTATAACTAAGGAAAATTGTAAGTATCTAGTCTTTAACCACATCAAAGACCTCAGAAGGATATACTACTACCTGAGAAATGGAGAAGGATATAAGCAACTTTTAGGAGTCTTGTAGGGTAGACAGAGACAGCTGGCAGCCTGGACAGTCATTCAAAGTTCTCTTGTAAAGTTGGGGCATCTGTCTTCAGCCCACAGGCCTAGAGTCTCTTATTCACTTTTCTCTGTGTCCTGTAGAATGTCTGGCAGTTTTCTCTGCAAAGCAGGAACCTGAAGGACCATTTTGTCAAGCAAAGTTCAGTGGTCACCTTTGTATGGGTCCTGCATGTCCAGTTGATCAGGCAGTCCAGGCAAGAACAGTTTCTTGCCCAAATGGCTATTTTTGTCAAGGTGAAGATAAACTCCGTATGGAGTGTCTTCGATGCCCATCCTCCTCTCTGAAGTAAATCGGTGCTGTCAGGAGCAGACATGTCTCACTGTCCAGAAAGTCTAAATTTTTAAAACATTTTAAATGCCATATTCTGTAGGTCTTTGAAGTGTTTGAAGACTACCTATCTATCTGAAATATAACTATGTATACCTAGAAGACTTAACTAACATGGCTACAAATATTATCATAGATGACTAACTATTAATCTATTTTTTAATTATCCATTACAATTTTAAATGAGTTACATAAACATAATACCTCAAACAAGAATAGAAATATATATATACAGTATAACAAAATTAAGTTTAAATTTGTATCAATAAACTAAAATCTATAGCAATGTAAAACATTTTAAACAAGTTGTTACTCTTTCAAAGTAGGTTCATTAATCTACCCTTTCATCCTATCATATCTAAACTATCCCCCTTTTTGTTTTAGAAAGAGATTGTATTTATAATCAACCTGATTTAAATAAAAATATTGTTTTTTCTCTGTCCCACACCAGAGGGCTCTTCTGATTTGGGACACAAGAATCTCTTAACCATTTTTTTTTTTTGAGCAATATGTCTGGGTTTAGAGGGGGAGTGAGCCAATTCCATCTCTAAAGCCAGCTTGGTATATTTGGGAATTTGGGCGTAGCTTCTCTTACTACTTCCTGCTGGAGGGGGGCGCTGTATCTTCTGGAGACAGAAAGAAAATTTTAGGATCATGGAGTAGTCCGTGAGGCTGTATATCTGAGCCAGTTGACTTGAAACCATTCTGGATGTTGAATCATCTGGGCCATGGTGTCATTGGAGACCTTTCAGGGGGTCTTGGCTGGTCAAACCTGATGTATCTTAATCTGGAACAAATCCATAGTCTCTGGCTTTCTGTGGAAACAAGAGCAGAGTCTCTTTTCCAAAGTAACATATCCTTACATTCAAATTTTGAAGTCAAGGTATCTTTAAAATATACATTTTGGCATAACTCAACAGCTTTTACAATCAAATGTTTTTCTGCAGTTAAAAATCCCAAAGACAAAACAATCCAGATTCTCTGTGTAATATCCATTTTTACATGGCTTATTTTTTATACTACCTTTACTGTCTCTTTAAAGACTTCATTTTTTAAAACTATGTATTTGTTTCTATAACTCTATATATCACCTTTTTTGTCTCTTTCAAGCCTACTTATCTTTTACACACATTGTAAACTATTACATCTGAATCTGTCTTATTGTGAATCTGTAGCTTTAAACTGCACAGCAAATTATAATGTCTTCTTAAATCTGTAACTGACCAGAAAGGACTGAGAAAACCAGAGGATGGTTTAGGAGATAATACTTACAGATATAAATACAGTGGAGTCAGGATCCTATTTAATTGATGTGACAAGTATTTGGTAACTGTTTTCAAATGAAAAATATGCTTGAGGTCAAAATGAAGTGGGAAGGTTTTTCTAAAACTTAATGAAAATTAAAACTATTAGACAAATAATGTGTTGCATAGGAAAAGCACTTTAAGTTATGATTTTGTAGTATATTTGAATACTTGGAGACATAACTTGAACTTAATGGCTTCTTGGTTCACAAATCAAAACCAACTTCTTAAGAAGCAACAAAATTGTTTTTGAATAATTAAGTTCCACTATTCATAGATAGTGACCCTCTAAAATATTTCTTTAGAATTCTAGTTCCTGTTCTAATTAATATTAAAAGCATGGTATTAGAAACCTAAGGATATTGTATAAGTAACAATCATATTTTATTAAAATTATAAAGCAAATGATTATTCATTTTTCTCTCATTAAGTTTACTTTATTACACCTGGTGTGTGTTTCTGCGAAAGAATACACATCAAGATTTATTTCTCATGTAATTTTTTTTTTTTTTTTTTTTTCGAGACAGGGTTTCTGTGTGTAGCTTTGCGCCTTTCCTGGAACTCGCTTTGGAGACCAGGCTGGCCTCGAACTCACAGAGATCCGCCTGCCTCTGCCTCCTGAGTGCTGGGATTAAAGGCGTGTGCCACCACCGCCCGGCAATGTAAATTTAAAACACATTAAAGGCATTGTATTGGTTTGTTTGGCTTTTTGTTTTTTTGGTTGTTTTTTGTAGTTTCTAATACTCAGTTAATACCATAGAAGGTAAAATGTAAACATAAAAGCAACATGTGCCGGGCGGTGGTGACGCATGCCTTTTATCCCAACACACGGGAAGCAGAGCCAGGCAGATCTCTGTGAGTTTGACGCCAGCCTGGGCTACCAAGTGAATTCTAGGAAAGGCACAAAGAAACATAGAGAAACCCTGTCTCGAAAAACCAAAAACAAAAAACAAAAACAAAAAAAAGTAACATGTACTGTCAGATCAATATATAAATGAAAATGTGATAATACCATATAGAAAGGATGCATTTAGTATAGAATTTAAAATTAACAATGGTCAGTCAGAAAATCACAGGTAATACTTAGAAAAAATTATGAATGGAAATATTTATAGCACAGAGTATAAGTTATCAACAAATGGAAATGTATACAAGCTCATATTCCATGTGGATTCTGATTTAAATAAAGCACATGAATTTGGAACAAGGTGATGCCATTCACTAATTATAAATGTAGAAAAGGATTTAGACCAGTTCTCATACCAGAAAAAAAGAGAAATACATTAAAGAAGAGTGAAATAGAATTTCAACAATATGATGAAAACACTTGTATATTAAAATTAATTAAAGTATATCAGGATTAATTATAAATATAGCCAAGGTCCCATAATGAGTTTATTTTGTCATCATGCCCTAAGAATTTTAACATATTGAAGGAATTCTGGGAGGAAAGAGAGATGAGAAATGGTTCAACAGTTAAAGAGAACTCTCTGTTCTTACCGAGGTTCTGGGTTTGATTCCCAGCACCTACTCCTGCTCCAATTCCAAGATCTGCCTCTCCCTTCTTGTCTCTACAGATGCCTCACGTGCATGATGCACAGCTACAAATACTGGCAAAATACCTACACACCTAAAACAAAAATGAAGAGAACATGATTCTGCTTCAGAAGAAGAGAGGTTGGTGGCTCATGTATATAAACCTAGTACTAGGGATGCTGAGATAGAGAGATTGACATGAATCTAAGGCTACTAACTCTATCTTACATAGTGATTACTCTGCTAGGCGGGGCTATGTAGCAGGGCCCTGTCTCCAGAAATCAACTGACTAACTAAATAAGTAAATGAATAAATAAATAAATAAATTTTAAAATAAATTTCAGGGGGAAAGAAAAATAAGGATTTTTATAAGTCTTCAGAGGTTTTAACCAAAACTCTAGCTTAGCTCTTTTCAACATTAGACATAAATAAATATTATTGATAATTTGGTGCTATGTCATAACGGCTCCATTTCATGAACTTAATATTCTTATGTAATTACTAATGGTTATCATATTATACCAAAAAGTTAAGATTATTTCCTCCATCATAGAAAGTTCTTTCTTTAATAAACATTCAATTATTACTCTAGTGAGGTGCTAAGTAGGCAAAAACACTTTATACAATGCCTGATAGCTTGAGTTTGATCCCACTTGGGGAAAACTGATTCTCATAAGTTGTCCTCTGACCTCCACACAGGGTTGTATCATGAGCACAAACATGCACACACACACACACACACAAGCATGCTCACACTCACATACACACACATACACACACACACACACACACACATGCACACACACACATCCATCCATCATTCAATCAATGTAGAATACAAAGTAAGTCATGCTCTATATTAATGGTTTTCAAGTGAAAAAATTGTCCTCTCTAGGAATTATTTTCTCATGTCCAGATATAATTTTCCCTGCCACAGATGAATTAACAGAGGACAAGAATGAAGCTAAAAAGCCTTAATTTTGTAAGAATGCTCACACAGGAAATAATTACCTGATTCAAAAATCAACAGTGTCATAATTAAACATTATGTGTTAACACAAATAGGTTAAATATTCAAATACAATTTCTGTATGTATGTGAAACATAGAAGATATCACTTTGGGAAAAAGTTCAATGCGATTCAGATTTGTCAATAGCTTGGACATGGAGAGTGTGGAAAATAGTCCTTGGAAAGATATGTAGGTAATCCAACGTAGTATATTCTATAAGGAGAACTGAGCACTGGCTTGGAGATATGTCTTCTGGATTAGGAAAAGTACCTCTTTGCTATTTTTAGATTTTGATCAGTAGAATTAATACAGGAAATAACAATGGGTGTGGAATCAACTTGACCACCCAATAGACACCTGAGAAAATTGGATGATGTAAGAAGGAATAACATAGCCAGCGCTCAGCCTGCAATTTTTGTTTGAAGTGAGGAGGAGGAAGACATGTGCCCCACAGTACATTAAGATGATATCCTTCAAATATTATTTTTTCTCCTAGAGAAAGAAGATTAATCATAGTCAGTGCAGCAGAAAGTACCCAGAGCTCTTTAGACTCACTATATGGGTCCTGTGCCCACTCTAATACAATCTGTAGTGCGTGAGACACAGTGTGGAAGTTGCTTCCTTTCCTGGAAGGTACACAGGCTTGGAGTATAAATTGCACTCCAGACTTTTGTAGGGTAGCAGTGAGGTCAGAGCTTGGCCTAGAATTCTATTTTATCTTAGCTTTTGGCCTCTTCTTATTCTGCTCCCCACTTTGTTTTTTTTTTTTTCCTTAATATTTTGCCTTTTTTTTTTTAACTCCTCACTTGTGCAATACTTCAGGGTTGACTCTCTGTAAACACATTCTCTGACACCAAGTGTCTCTAGTTTATCCCATGTTTCCAGTTTTCTTGGTTTATGTTCTTACTGTGATTATTTCCTTCCATATTGTTGCTTTAAGATTACTTTCCTATTTTTTTTCTTAATTTCTTCAGTTGGAAGTTCAGGTCATGACTTTTAGTCTTCTTCTTTCTAATACATGCCCATATACTGTTTATAATGCCTCCAAAGCATTGTGTGTAACCTACAAGTTATACTGTATTGTATTTTCATTTACATGCAGTTCAAAATGTTCAATAATTTATCTTGTGACTGCCTTCCTACCCTATTTAGATTACACATTTTTGGATGTTTCCTCTTTTAATGTGAAAATTTTTCATTAGTTAGAAACTAATTATACTACAAGAAAGATTACAGGATTTCATATCTTACATTCTTTTTTAATGCACTAGGTGTCTTTCAAAGAATGCTTTCCAGAATAATATTTTTATTGATTCTTTGGGAATTTTACAACATGCACCTCAATGATCACACTCACTTCCCAGTCCTTCCATGTCTGGTCCTATCCTTGTGAGCTCCCTCCAAAAAATTAAAATTAAATGGAAACAAACAAACAAGAAGTCCAGTTTGGGTTATCTGTATATTCCCTGGAGCATGATCAAACTCTCAGTGGTCTATCCCTTAAATAGATCCAAATTCTTCCTCTCCTGTACCCCTGCAGGAAGACATCAATCGTACAGACCTACACTTCAGCATCCTCATCACATTTTTAAAAAATTATTTTCAATAGAATCCTGTTTAGGCTATTACTTTTTCCTGAAGGGGTTGGGAGAATGGGGTTGTCACAAAAGCCTTCCATGTTCTTCTTTCTCAACTGTTCATCTAAAGTCATCAATATCACTTCAAAGATAGTTTTCCAGCTCTTTACAGTCAGCAGGAACATTTATCATGGGTTTCCACGTGGTTTCTGGTGACAGCAAAGATCAAGAACATAGCTCCTAGATGCAATAGGACCAAGGGCCCAAGCAAGGTCCTTGGGGTAGCACAGATCAATAACATCAACATGGCCTTGGATGGCAGCTTAGGTGACTAAGGTCATTATGTCCCCTGACACAGCACAGCCCCTGGACATCAACTTGGGTTTCATTGGTAACTGGGGCCACAGACATCAACAAACACCCCAACTGTTACAGGACCTCAGACCCAGACATGGCCCTTGGCGATGTTCTAAATACACTAGGACATATTTGTATTTTATTTGGTTTGTGGAGTTATCTATGAGTATCACAAACTAAAATTTAGTTCATGTTGATAATGATATTTTTCTGTTGCTTTTTTCATGAATTACTAAGAAATTTGTACAAAGTCTCTGTAATTGTGGATTTCCTCATTAAATGATTTTATTGTTTTAAAGCTTTGTTTTCAAGAGCATGCATATTTAGTAAGGCTGCAGCTTTCTTTATTTTATGTTCTGTAACTGTTCATTGTGAGTCATAGGTTTTTTTCCCCTAAAGTCAGGTCTTTATGATATATCAATTTCCTTCCTTTGAGCAAAATCTCAAAGGAATCAAAATCTTATTCTTTACCAACATTGTATTTTATCCTATATATCTTTATATAAAGTATAGTCTACTTGTAGGCAGCAAATTTGTGGCCTTACTTTCTTTCTTATTTTGGACTCAGCTTTATTCTATCTGGGCCATCTTGCTCTTGTTGTGGGCTTCACTATACCATCAGGATCTTAAATTGGAGGCTGTTCTGGGTCATAAATTCTCTTATTCCATCCTTATTTTTAAATTTATCTGAGCACTCCGAGTCATAAAGTTCTTTCTTCTGTTTTTACAACCAGCTAACTTAGATATTCTTTATCAGTGATGTCTGGTCTGATAGACTGATCTTATTTCCATTGTCCTGGCATAACTACCCTTGTTTCTAAGCAACACTATTTGCATGGCTATCCCAGATAGGACTCTCGTGGATTTTTTTAAAAAACTGGTTTTCAACAGTCAACGATTTACTATTTATTAACTGTACTCAGTGGTTATAAACCTCAAATGTCATTTAGAATTCTAATCTCAAGACTTTTGTGAATTAGTGGTCAAATTACTTTAGATATTTATGTTACTTGAAGACTATTTTTCTCTAGTCTTTTAACATTTAACTTTTTCTTGTGAATAATTAATAATAGTGTAAAACATGCAAGTAGGCGTGCATGTGAATGCTAGATACCTTATAGCAACAGAGAAACTAGGGTATATAACATTTGAACACAGAAAGGATCTATCTATCTTGGGCTTGTTGTATGCTGACTGAGATGATGTTGTCAGTTGAGTTGACTTTTGGTTCTGTTGTCATAATCATACTTCAGCTCAGCAGAAGGTTTAGATTAAGTGAACCATATCTTTCACCATATGGTTGGGCTGAGAGTTTGGAGGTGTTCACCATGTTATATTCTACCTTATCCTCAGATGTCCTGAGTGCCACAGAGAAAAATGTCACCTTCTGTTTCTGCCCTGTCAAATTTATCCAGCCAAGTCTGAAGTATAAACTGTATCCCTGAGCCCAAGGATATATGGTTTTTGTCAAAAGATCATGTTTCAATGAGCAACACTTTTGGTAATATCTACTGTGAACAACAATTCTCCCAAAACAGATCAGCATGATTCTGGTCAACCTCCCACAAATTCATGGATATCCATATGGAAAACTTAATTGAACAACAAAGGAGTAAATACACCAAAATGTTTCCAAAGAATACAATGTGTTAGCCCTTTTCCTCTGCCAAGTATTACTCATTGTAAGGTGTAGAAATATGACAATATGAGATGCCCATGAACAAAAATGCATCCAAATATTTTACTGTTATTCAAAAAAATAGTCTTAAGATTATAGATATACTGAGATGTCCCTTTTTATGATGAACTCTTAATGTGAAAATGGCCTCCTAAAATAACCTTTTTAATGCTCTTGAGATTATAAAAAATTAAATCATTTGTTCCCTCCTTTCTTTCTCCTAATTCTCCAATTTACTCGACCACAACCTGCTCTCTCTCAAATTTATGACTTCTTCCCTTTTCTTCATCTGTGTGTGTGTTTACATTACACATATATACTCTGTAATATCTGAATATAATCTACTCAGTACTTATATTACTTTTATGTATATGTTTTCATAGCTCATCATTTGATATTGAATTGATTACCAACTAGTGTGTTCTTCTGTGGGAAGACTATTTCTCCAACTGTCAGAATTCCTTAGATGTCGGTAGTTGTCTTAGTGTCGAAGCATACTAAACTTCCCTTCTTCCACACTAGTGTGTCTTTGATATTACCCATGTTTAGCTCCTATCGAAGCATATCAGGAGCTGAATGTGCAAGAGCTAGAGGGCTTCAAATTCAAAGTGATGGAACAACCTATCTGCAGACAGAAGTTGAGGGAGCTGTGGTGAGTTCAGGTCAATTCAACCATTATATAAATTCTGGTCAGATAAATCCTAACAAAAACAGAATCAGCAAGTCAATAATCATTAATTACTCTTATGCTGCAGCCATTTCAAGAGGCTGGTTGTTAATTTCTTCCTCTACAGGATATATGCAGAATTACACCCAGCACACCCTATAACAAAAGTCCACAGGCTTTCCTTCTGTGCTCCAGTTAAGTAGGTAAGTTGAGAGTTGACAAATTGTTGGATGCAATTTGCTTTTGTGGTCTTTATTAATCTCTGTCTTTATTTTGTTTCTTGATCTAACTGTAAATTCCCTGTACCTGGTTGTCAGAACTCCAATACTCACTAACAAAATGAGGTAGAGTGGACAAGTGTTGAGAATTTGAAAAATCAGCCCCATGGTTGATGCACAGGACCAGCCAGAAATCTGTTCCATAATTACGTGGCTTTTTTTTTTATTTCTAAGTGATAAGTTTCAAAGATAAAGAATGTAGGGAAAGAGCATCTAATGCTTTATTTCTTTAAATTATTTGCCGGAGATGTAAAAATAACAGACAAAAGCCTGTGGGCTTAGCAAGATCATTAGTGTGAAATGATGTACCTGGTTCCAAAAACACATCCAAAGGCAATATGGAATATAAGCCAATTCCCAGCAGTTTGAATTTATTATTTATGATGCCAGTTAAACAAGGCTAATGTGCTCTGCAGAAGTGGTTATAGCAGCTCTGCAATATTAGTAGAAATTAGTCAGATGTTACCAGCTCAATACAAAGTGAATTTGCAAAGGTTCATCAAATGACAGTTTGGCTGAGTTAACATGACAGTTGAAAGCATTCAAGCTGTTTCAGTATTGGCAAGTGGGTTGAGAACCAAAGTCAGCATTTATCAGTGTTGGAAGGAAATTAAACTGAAAGCTGGGGGAGAGTAGTAATGAGCTGCAGTGTTTTACCTTTGAGCAGAAATGTCCCCAACCTCCTCTTCCTCCTCTCTAATTAGGCCTTGTTTAGATTCAAGAAAAAAAAAAAAAAGGTAAGGGTCACCTTCAAGGTATTGTGTGGATTCTTCTCAAGTCAGCTTCTTTTCCCAAAATTAGGTGCCCTAGGATTAATCTCTAGTAGTGTGCCCTACTTTATAGGCTAAATATTACATCAGTTTCCCAAGGATATGATACAGAAGAATTTGCTTTACAATATGTTTTTGATTAGTAGATTACACTGCTGCCCAAAATACTTAAAATAATATTTAATCTTTACATGTATAAAGTCCTCCTCATGAATATATAAATGATATATTTTTTTATAAATTCTTAAGACATTGAAATACTATTCTCATTCAAAAATTATATAACATCAAGAAACAGAGAATGCACAAATATGGGGACTATCTATCATTGATATTTAAAGAGATGCAGAATATTTTTGAGACTTTAGGAAAAAAATACTTTCAATAGGAAGAGAAACCTGAGGAAATCCATAGTTAGTTTGGGCCTGAATAATTTCTGTTTGCTTACTTCCAATCCCTCCCCTATCTCTCTTGTGTCTGTGTATTCATAGTCACCCGAAAGCAACTGTTTCTGCTTGTTTGATTCTCCTCACTTATGGTACAAATATGGGGTCACCATGATGCTTGACACCTCAGCATGTATTAATTAGAAACAAGCAGATTCAAGTCTAGCCTCAGCTACAAAGTTAGTTCCAAGCTAGCCTAAGATGTACAAGACATTTATCTCAAAACAAAACAAAACAAAAAAAAAAGAAAAAAGAAAAAAGAAAAATATCCCATGCAATGATCCTGTTCCTATGGAGGGTTTGTCTATTCACTGAATAGTAAATTGTAAGAGCCTCAAGAATGGCTAGGAATTTCAGTGACTATAAACACAACATTGCTGTCTTCAGAATATAGGCCCCAGGAACCTGTACGCATTTAAATGTCAATTAGAGGAAAATATACGTTAGAATATAGGACTTTGACTCTTTAAAGCTAAGATTGTTCAAGTTACGTTCATGATAACTTTCTATTGTACTTCAAAGTTTGAATATTCTGGGAATACTATTTTGTATTTTATTTGTTTTGAGAAAGCCAAGTATTCTTATTTGGTATTCTTAGTGAGTATTCTAGTACTCACTAAGCAGAAATGTGTTCTTCAGTTTCCCAAGTGCTATATTATAGGTGTGGGCCAGAGTTCTGGACTAGTACTATTTTGCAATCACTGAATCTTCTTATTTCTCTACCTGGACTAGTTCTCTGGCATCTGACCTAGTCTTAATGACATTCTGAAAACTGTATGTACTTTTGTGATAAAATAAAATCCAATTCACTTATATAGTAATGTGATAAATATTCTAACAACCAATTGTGACTTTTTTCTCACATACTATGTATTTTAGCATTGGCTTATATGCATCTCTATAGCCATGGATCAGACCATTGCCACTATCTTCAAAACAGATTGAACAGGTATGATTATTTTTACCTAGTATTTAAATAAACTCTGAGAGATAAGAACTAGTCTGCTCCAGAGATAAGAAAAACAGCCTTCTCCAGATTATCTGGGGTATCAATAACTAAATGCATCAGATTGCATGGATGACTTTTAAAAACTATTCAATTTGGGTAGCCTGGACAAGAACATATTATACACAAGACTGGGGAGCAGAAACGCAAAATCAAGAAGTAGCTGGACTGCTCACTTTAGAGATCAGTGAGGGAAGACTTCCCCTGACTGCATTATGTTATATATAAAGGACTTTTTACACATGCCTGTATTCAAATTTCCATGTTTTGTACAGACCTCAGGGAGTTTGCATTACAGTCCACCCTGATGAGCTCCCTTTAGCTTGCTTCTCTATAAATACTCTATTTCTGAATAGTGAAGCTGTGAATCAGAGCAAGGCTCACTGGTTGAATATATAAATCAAGAAGGGACACATGGCGACCCATATATGTCATGAGAACCAAATTATTTGGTTAACCACTACCTCTTCAATCCTACCCTCCAGCCAAGGAAAGATGGGTATCAGAAAATTCCAGAAAAATCAAAACTCAGAGAAGAGACAGTAATGCTCTGAAAATAAGATAGACAGTGTTGGGTGCTGTTGCAGAGACAAAACTCAAGTAACACAGAAGAAATCCAGTTTTCAAAATCAACCCAGCAAGCTTCTAAATTTATAGACAACCAGATCTCTCCTTAAAATTTGAAAGGGTTACCTAAACCAAAAGTAAAGTATAGGAGAGAGCAAAAAAGTTCTTGCCGTTTATTTAGTTCATTGTAATAAATTCCAATTATTTTGAATTGACTTTTGTAGTAGGTAGCCATTCCAGCTTTGATCTGGAAGTTCGAACCCCCATTGAGACTTCGGTAACTGTCATGCCTACAAGGAGGGGCCAAGGGAGGCGCCTTGGGACCCAAGATCTGGATCAGCAGGCACTCTCTCCAGTCCGGGACCCTGGATGGTGGAGGTGGGCCAAGCAGAGCTCCAGAGAACACCGCTGGACTGCGATACACCTTCCCCAGACCCCGCGACCTATCTATCCCTTAATTTGTAAGTTACGCCATTAAATAAATCTCCTTTTAACTACGTGGAGTGGCCTTAATAATTTCACCAATAGACTTTATTCTATGCTGTGTAAACCTGACTCCATGAACTTTCTTCTTGCTCTGTTAAAGTACCAAAGACAAAGGAATATCCTAAGTTATTTGGTATAACTCACCTATGCTTCTTTCCCCGCCCACACCTTTTTTTTTTTTTTCCATTTTAAGAATGCTTGGGTGAAGTAAAAATGCATGAACCAAATGCTGAGGCTGTGTGAATGATGTGATTTTTGAAGAGAGGAGAGCAAAGACTGAGCTCTTTCTTGAAGTTTTGTGTTAGCAGCTCTGGAGAGAAATTATCCTAATTAATAAGAATTGATACCGGTTTATCATATAAACTTGGGCATGGTTATTGTCCCTGCCTTTTTTTCTACCTCACTCCCTACTCCTCCAAGACCATACAACAACAACAACAACAAAACTATTAATTAAAAAAAAACACAGCTATAGGTCTTATTTAATTCTATACCAAAGCTTGCTTTCATAAATACTTGAAAATTGAAGCCTACACCAAATTTTCCTCCTCTCAAGGGAAAACTTCGGGCTAATGTAACCGCCCAATGTGTGAAGTTCTTCAAGGAGGGAAGTGAGAGATGATGAGATTTGGGGACGGTTTATGGAAGCAATTTGTAAGGCACACAAGAGGAATGACAGCATGATGACAGATTCACTTTTTATTCCTGAACCTCAATTAATCAGACATTATGAGTAACTCACTGAGAAACAACAGGAAAACTCTTCTGAGCCTTTCACAGATTATTCACCCCTAATCTATGGGGACTTCTTTTACTATTATTTTTCTTTCTTTGTGAGCTGCAGCTTTGTTGTCTTGACATCTACACTTGAGAGTTTTTGGTATCAAACCCAGCTATATAAAAAACTATCAAGCACTTCTCAAGTTTCCACAGTTCAAAGCAGCATTGGCTGCCAGCCAGCCCTGCAAGATGAACTGAGCCTCAATTTGGTGAGTGTGGCTGTGTGTGTAAAAAGGAGCTTGGGAGGTGCGGTAGGAAGGGCTTCCAATATACAGAATCCCAGAGGGAAGAGAATTGAATGCTTCTCCAAATAAGGGAGGGTCATACTTTCCCACTACTGGGAATAAATGGAACTAATATTGTTATGATTAGATGCTGTGATACTAGAAACTCTACTCCTGGGATCTCACTCTCTCTCTCTCTCTCTCTCTCTCTCTCTCTCTCTCTCTCTCTCTCTCTCTGTGTGTGTGTGTGTGTGTGTGTCTCATATATATAAAATATATATATGAAAGAATTAATTGATTATATATATGCCTGAGAGTCAGAGTCATCAGATCACCTGGAGCCTGCTAGACAAAGGTACTGAGAATGTAGCTAACGTCTTTGCAGGAAATTATGCACTCTTAATTGCTGAGCTATCTTCACACAAACACACACACTTTCTTCTTCCTTTCCTTTGCTTCTCTACCTTCTTTCCTTGTTCCACGCTTCCAACCTCCTCTGTATTTCTTTCTTTTCCACTTGTAACAACAACAACAACAACAAAATATACCAATGATGATCTTATTTTCCCACAGATGACCTAGATGTCAAAAATATTGGTTCTCCAAATAATTTTTGACAAAGAAGCCAAAAGTGCACAGTGGAAAAAAGAAAGCATCTTCAACAAATGGTGCTGGCAAAACTGGATATCAACATGTAGAAGGCTGCAAATAGATCCATATCTATCACCGTGCACAAAACTTAAGTCCAAGTGGATCAAGGACCTCAACATAAATCCAGCTACTCTGAACCTGCTAGAAGAGAAAGTAGGAAGTAGTCTTGAACACATTGGCATAGGAGACCACTTTCTAAATAGAACACCAGTAGCACAGACACTGAGAGAAACAATCAATCAATGGGACCTCTTGAAACTGAGAAGCTTTTGTAGGGCAAAGGATACGGTCAACAAAGCAAAGCGACAGCCTACAGAATGGGAAAAGATCTTCACCAATCCCACATCTGACAGAGGACTGATATCCAGAATATATAAGGAACTCAAGAAATTAGACATCAAAATGCCCAACAGTCCAATTAAGAAATGGGCTATAGAACTAAACAGAGAATTCTCAACAGAGGAAACTCAAATGGCTGAAAGACATTTAAGGAATTGCTCAACATCCCTAATCATCAGGGAAATGCAAATCAAAACAACTCTGAGATACCACCTTACGCCTGTCAGAATGGCTAAGATCAAAAACACTGAAGACACCTTATGCTGGAGAGGATGTGGAGATAGGGGAACTCTCCTCCACTGCTGGTGGGAATGCAAGCTTGTACAACCACTTTGGAAATCAATATGGCGATTTCTTAGAAAATTGGGAATCCATCTCCCCCAAGATCCAGCTATACCACTCTTGGGCATATACCCAAGGAATGCTCAACCACACCACAAGAGCACTTGTTCAGCTATGTTCATATCAGCGTTGTTTGTAATAGCCAGAACATGGAAACAACCTAGATGCCCTTCAACTGAAGAATGGATAAACAAAATGTGGTACATATACACAATGGAATACTACTCAGCAGAGAAAAACAATGACATCATGAGGTTTACAGACAAATGGATGGATCTAGAAAAAATCATCCTGAGTGAGGTATCCCAGACTCAGAAAGACAAACATGGTATGTACTCACTCATAACAGGATACTAGATGTGGAACAAGGATGACTGGACTGCTACTCACATCACCAGGCAGGCTACCTGGAAAACAGGACCCCAAGAAAGACACAGGGATCGCCCAATGACAGAGAAATGGAATGAGATCTACATGAACAGCCTGGACATGAGTGGGGGTAGTGAAGGGCGAGGGTCGAGGGAAAGAGAGCTTGGGTGAGTGGGAGATCCCAGCTGGATCAACAACAGAGAGGGAGAACAAGGAATAGGAGACCATGGTAAATGAAGACCACATGAGAATAGGAAGAAACAAAGTGCTAGAGAGGACCACAGAAATCCACAAAGATACCCCCACAACAGACTGCTGGCAATGGTCGAGAGACAGTCCGAACTGACCTACTCTGGTGATGGGATGGCCAAACACCCTAATTGTCGTGCTAGAAACCTCATCCAACTACTGAGGGATCTGGATGCAGAGATCCATGACTAGGCCCCAGGTGGATCTCTGGGAGTCCAATTAGTGAGAATGAGGAGGGTTTATATGAGCGAGAATTGTTGAGACCAAGGTCGGATAAAGCACAGAGACAAATAGCCAAACAAACGGAAACACATGAAATATGAACCAATGGCTGAGGGGTCACCAACTGGATCAGGCCCTCTGAGTGGGTGAGACAGTTGATTGGCCTGATCTGTTTGGGAGGCATCCAGGCAGTGGCACCGGGTCCTGTGCTCATTGCATGAGTTGGCTGTTTGAAACCTGGGGCCTATGCAGGGTCCCTTGGCTCGGCATGGGAGGAGGGGACTGGACCTACCTGGACTGAGTCCACCAGGTTGATCTCAGTCTGTGGGGAAGGCTTTGCCCTGGAGGAGATTGGAATGGGGGGCGGGCTGGGGGGAAGGTGAGGGGGGCGGGAGGGGGGAGAACAAGGGAATCTGTGGCTGATATGTAGAACTGAATTGTATTGCAAAATAAAAATTAAAAAAAAAAATATTGGTTCTCGTTTACTTTTTTACAGTTATAACAAAGCACCATGATCATGGCCTCCTAGAAAAAAAGTTTATTGGGGCTTACAGTTCAAGAGTGTGAGTCCATGACTTTGAAGGCAGGAAGCATGGTGGCAGGCAGGTGTGCATCCCATTTGAGCAGTTGCTGAGAGACTACATCATAATCCACAAGCAGGAGGCAGAGAGAGTGTGCACTAACTGGGAATGGCCTGATTTTTGAAACCTGAAAGCTAGGTGACATATCTCTTCTTGCAATGCCATATCTCCTAAAAAATTCCCAACTTGAAACCAAGCTTTCAAATATATGTTTAAAGTGTAAGCCTATAGATTCTTCTGATTCAAACCACTACAACTGGTATTCTCTTAGAATGAAAATACCAATATTTGGGACCTGAATTAATAGACCTCTCTTCTCATTGTCAGAGGACATATAAATAGGGGGAATGCTAATAAATATGGAGGACTTGCAACATTGATTCTGTTGAATTATTTTTAAAGTTGTGTCCTGAGTTTTCTAACCCTAGTTGGTAAAAGATTTGAAAACACAGACTATGTTTTAATTTGTTTTCATGTTACTAAAACATGTTTTATGTCCCCATGGGACCTGTGTTAAATTCCAATCTTAGAAAGACAGTGAACAACAGTGTAGGCAGTATTTCTGATATTTCAGGAAGGGGGATCATAGGAACCAGAGAGCTAAGTTCTTAAGAATACTTGTAATTAGCTAGCAGTAAATATGGCAGCCAGAAATCAGCTCTTATCCTGCCCATTTATTTCCTGATGTTTGCCCTTTTTAATAACAGATCCAATTATAAATAGCAGGCATACCGCCAGATTATGGGGAAAACTATGTCAGCTCCATGAAATTTCCCTACCAGTCATCTGTGGACCTTCTGTGGTACAGAGATCAGAATTGAATACTAACAGCTAGAGTGACTGGAACCAAGGAAGGATGAAAATTGGAGGAGAAAAAGTACATCCTCATCCTTCAGTGACAAAATTTTCCAGTGAATTTCAACATAGATTCTCAGAGCGCCTGTGATGAGCTGAGTTTTATTGGTCAAAAGCAGTGACTGAATTCACTCATGTTCCCTTCTAATCATTGTTTCGCTGTCTTCCTAACACACTATCTCCACTCTGTTCAACCTGATGTACTAGAAAAATCCAGCTGGAACCTGGGTTACTGGTCTGGTTTTTCCTCGTCTCTTCTTGTCTTTTACCTGCAATTTTCTTTCTAAGATGCTTTGAAACCATGATTTTTTTTTTTTAAAGAAATCAGGAAAGTTAGGAGAAAATTAACGTATTTTTCTAAATTTTATCAACATAAGACAACCATTTCATCCGACTGAAAACATATTTTCATAGCTATGTATATACTATAGGATACAAAATTAAATAATTTCATCATGGTCTTGTTCATCAACTTTTTCTTAACACAGTAAGAAAATCCTTGGGAGTCAGCAAGCATTGCCTTATAATATTGAACTTACACAGCATAAAAAGTTAACTTGATCTGTAAACAAGAATTCCAGTGTTTTTGAAGATTTTTTCCATTTTGTACTAACAAAACCATTTTTGAAACTATTTCTTCATCAAAGAAACTTCTCTTTTAACATATGGAGATCATTATAGAAACCCACAACCAATGAAACGGAAGTTGTGGAGCACAGTCCCAACCTATACATGTACCACACAGCTCCTGCATCTAAAATTCAGGGACCATTGTGGAAGAAGAAACAGAAATATTTCAGGAATGTCAGGAGCTACACACATGTCACCACCATGATTGCCTAAACATATGCTGAACAACAAAAACAACCAAAGACATGCTAACATACTTCAGATAAAGTCCATAAGACATAAACCCTACATAAAGAACTACAGACAGCTAAGAAGTAAAGAGATTGAGAAGAACAGTCTTCCCTAGGGGTCAGATAAAAACTGATTCAATACTAAATGCCTAACCCTAAAATCAAACATATAAATAACAGTATATAGACACAGAAGATTATATTTATATATTTAGGTATAAATATGTGTGTAAACACACACATATGTATGTAACAACAGTTAACACAAAAAGGCCATGAATTTGAAAGAGAGCAAGGTAAGGTATGTGGGAAGGATTGGAAAGAAGAAAGGGAAGAGAAGAATAATGTGATTATCCCCTCCAAAAAAATCTTTAGAAAAAGCTAGGAAATTCTCTTACATGTATTTTTCTTTCTTCTTTAGGAGTTTTTTGTTGAAATAGATTACTTTATTTATTTATTTATTTATTTATTTATTTATTTATTTATTTATTTATTTATTTATCTGTTTATTTATTTATTTACTTTGCATCCCAGCCACAGTTTCTACTCCTTCCTCTTCTCCCAGTTTCTCTCCCTTAGCCCCTCTCTGTTTCCAACCCCTAATCCACTCCTCCTTTTCTGTTTAGGAAAGGATAGGTCTCCTATAAGTATCAACCAAACAGCATGTTGTGTTGCAATTAGACTAAGAAGCTCCCCATGTGTTAAGGCTGAGCAAGGTGACCCAGTATGAGGAGTAAGGTCCCCAAAGCCTGTGAAAGAGTCAGAGACAGTCCCTGTTCCCAATATTAGGAGTCCTACAAGAGAACCAAGCTATACAACTGTAACATATATGCAGAGAGCCTAGGTCAGTCCCATGCAGGCTCCCTGGTTTTTGGTTCAGTCTCTGTGAATCCCTATGATCCCAGGTTAATTGATTCTGTGAGTTTTCTTTTGGAGTCCTTGACCCCTCTGGCTCCTACAATCCTTTCTCCTCTTCCTCTGCAGGATGTCCCTAAATCTTCCTCATGTTTGGCTGTTTCTATCAGTTGTGAACAATGCTTATCTGATCACAATTGGGGTAGGCACCAATATGGTCATAGGAGATAGCCAGTTCAGGCTACATATCTGCTATTCTTAGTAGCCTAAGTTGGGGGTTCTCCTTGTAGATTTCTGGGAGATTCCCTTATGCCAGCTTTTTCCCAAACCCCAGAATGCCCCCCTTTCCAGTAGTCTCTTTCAGTATTCCACCTTCTATCCACTTGCAAATCTGATTGCTCATGTTACCACCCCTGCCTGCCCTCAGTCCATTCATGAAATCTCTTCTCTTTCCCCTTCCCAGGGACATTTGGCAATAAGACAACTAAAGGAAATCAAGGGGATACAAATTAGACAGGAAGAAATCAAAATATCATTATTCGCAGATGATATGGTAGTATACAGAAGAAACCCCATAAACTTTACCAGGGAGCTCCTACAGCTGAAAAACACCTTCAGTCAAGTGGCTGGATACAAGAATAACTCAAAAATAGTTAGTAGCACTTCTATATAGACATAATAAATAGACTGAGAAAGAAATCAGAAAATCAACAACCTTTCCAATAGCCTCAAATTGTATAAAGTATCTTATTTATATTTCTAACAGCAGGAAAAATAAGAACAAAGTGCTCCGACACAGTTGCTAAAGTGTTCTTCAAATCATGCCACTTTCTCACTTTGATTTTTCTACTCCTAAGCCAAATTATTTCTTACCTGCCTTTCTATGATTTTCTTCTTACACATGACTTTATTTTTATTTTTATCACTTTAATACTAAAAGACTGCAATGCTTCTTTAGGAAGTCAGGGAATTCTTATTATTAATCAACAAAGAGCCATCAAGCACATAACTTTCCCTGGTGGCAGTAGGGTCACTCACAGAAAATGGGTAAGTCCTAAGATTACAGCGTTGTGTTCATGAAGGCACTTGGCACAGTTCAAGATGTTGGTGTAGATAAATATATATACATAGTACCGAAAGATAGAGGCAACACCTTTTTTAATAGACAGATTATACCAAACTATGATAGTTTTACAAAACAAAAGAAAAATGCAGAATTGAGAAGCAACTTACAGACTTACAGGAAGGGCTTAAATATCATCAAATTCCTGACTCCAACAAAGGGTTGACATCAATAATCTATATGATCCAGGAAACAACACTCAAAAAAGCAAATAATTTAATTAAAAAGGACCAAAGTCATCTGTTTATGACTATCATAAATATAACAGTCACCCTTTTTTTGAGAATGGGAAAACTTTTGCTATGAACTTTTCAACCTAAATTTCTCTGTGGTTGAAAAGTATCCCCAGCAGCTGCCTGAAAATTCCTTTCTAGGCAGCTGCTGTATTTGGGGGGCTAGAAGGGTTTTAAGACTGTACCAAGGGATTGGGGGGGGAAGGAGAGCGTGTTTTTGCAAGTAGTGGGAATGAAGCTTTAATAACATGTTTTCTTGTGGGCTTTTGAGTGTACAGGGGAAAGACTTGAAACAAGGGACTTATCCACAATATCTTAATCAACAATACCCTGTCTGTCTCTAAGCAAGCTTCCTCTAAGCAGAATGGAGCCCCATTTTAATTCATGTAGACAAGCTAGTTTTTTTTTTCTTTGTGATGTAAGCTGTATCAAAATTTTCCTTGCTTTCTGAAAAATGGTTTTATATCTTCTGGGTAAACTGAGCCACTGCAGCAGCTTAGAGAGAAAAATAAACTATCTGGGGTGTGATTCTTGGTAGTTAAGAATTCACACAGTTTCAGTGGGAAGTTATTTTTGCAGAAAACAAAATCTTGGGTAACATTAGAGAAATAAAAGGAGAGGACAATGAAAAGCAAGTTAGGTAAAGAGGAGAAAGAAAAAGGAAAGAAGGATTACAGGATGGATAAGGAAGAAATAAGAAATAGAAAGGGGTAAGGAAGAAGGAAGGAAAGACCTTTACTGTTAGTCTACTCATAAGAAAACATCGTTTGGAATACCAGTTTCCCACAATTTTACACAAGAAATGTTTGTTGTTATGTTTATTGCCTGGTCTATATACTGAATCCTAGCTCAGTAAAGGCTGCACAGTGAGACCTTGCTCCACCCAAATGAATGTGTAAGTCCATAAAACTTATATTAAAAAAAAGTAACAGAAGCTCTCACTCATTAAACAAAACACTAGAATCAGCAGGATAATAAATATTTAAAATAAGAAGGAAAATGATTCATAGAAGCAATGGTCAAAGATTCCCACTAGCTCCTATAATTCACATTTCTAGGTGTATACTGTACCTAACATACCTCTATGATTTGGTCTACAAGTGTAATCCCAGACATGTTTAGTTACCCAAGCTTCTACATTCAGTTCCATCTACTTGCTTTCATGTATGATGTAGACATGTCTCTAACACTATGTTGCCCAAAATGAGCTGAAAATATATGCTTCCAGATTTTTCTGTGCACTATACCTACTGGAGTATAGTTTCTGCCTTAAGGTATAATGTGATCATCTCCATGATACAGAAGACAATGTTGTGGCACATAGAATGTTTGCCCCAAGGTCAAGGTGATAAAGTAAGAGGAAAGACACAATGGGAGCTGGATCTATGGTAATGGTGGTGGAGTTGTTCTCACTTTATACCAGAAGTGGGAGGATGGCTCATCAGACTATCACCTAGGATTCCAACAAAATCTCTGTCTTATACCCCTTCTTCCAATTCATGTTGTTTGACTTAGGGTTGCTAGAGTGTGTAGGAGATGAAAAGTTAACTTAAAAAAGGACTCTGATACAAAGTCTATGAATTCCCTATCTGTGATGGGATAGAATTTTTTTTTTTTATTTAGCTATCATTGAATCTTCCTTTTTACACTCAATAACTCCTCATTTACATTCCTATATGTTAGTCTAAGAAAATGCTGGGGTGTAAAGTTGGACTTGAGTAGAATCATTTCTTTGGTCTGTCATGGACACCCTCTCTGGGATGAAGAGACATCTGTTTGTGTCTCCCACAGAATGACAAACAGCACCTTCTCCCTTGTAATCCACTGCTGTGCAGGGATGCACTATCTTGATACAACTCTCATTGCATATACCACCTCTTACCTGTAGAATATGTTGCCTCAGAGGTGATTTATCCCTCTTTTCCATCTTATTGCCTCAACCAATTAGCTCCTCAATAATTTTGATTCTCCTAAAAATTGCCTCAAAATAGAGAGCCAGCCATATACCCTTTAGTTTTAAATATTGCTATAGTCATGTTTTTGCCTGTAAAAATTTCATCTACAAAATGCAATTATTCACCGGGTGGTGGTGGCGGCGGCGCACGCCTTTAATCCCAGCACTCGGGAGGCAGAGCCAGGCAGATCTCTGTGAGTTCGAGGCCAGCCTGGGCTACCAAGTGAGTTCCAGGAAAGGTGCAAAGCTACACAGAGAAACCCTGTCTCAAAATCCAAAAAAAAAAAAAAAAAAAAAAAAAAAGGCAATTATTCTACTTTTGTCATGTAGCTTCATCTAGCCATTGTAAGATACGGATGCTAAGTAGGAATCAATCATTCAACCATTCAGTATGTTTTGCTCACATATTTTCCATATCCCAACTGAAGCCATATTATCAGCATATGGAGAGGGAGAAAGAAAACAAATACAGAGTTTTCTTCTATCTTTAAAATGATACAGAACCCAAGTATGTGCTGCTCACCACTAATCCCAGGATTCAGAGTATAATGGAAGGCAGATTTCTTCGAGTTCAAGGCCAGCCTGGTCTTTATACTGAATCCCAGGTCAGTCAAGCCTACACAGTGAGACCTTGCACCACCCAAATAAATGTGTAATTATTTCCTCAGCAATGTCCATAAAACTTATAAAAAAGTAACAGAAACTCACACTCATAATAGAAACACTAGAATTAGAGCAATGACAAAATGTTATCATGCCACTGAGTGAATATTTACTATGTGCTGATGATAGAAAAACATGGTTTTCTTTTGTTTGTTCTATAGACAGGCATTATTACATGGTTGTAAGTGCCACGCACCATGTATTTTCAAAGGAGTCAACGAATCCATTTCTACAAGACGCCTGTGTTTTCAGCATCTAAGGTGATGATCATGTTTTTTTTTTCTTTTAGTTTGTATGTATGATGTAATACATTGACTGATTTTTTTATGTGGAGTTATCCTTGCATCTCTGGGATGAAGCCTACTTGGTCATGGCAAATGAACTTTTTGTTGTGTTCTTGGATTAAGTTTGTGCATATTTTATCGAGTATTTTTCCATCAATACTCATGAGGGAAATTAGTCTGTAATTCTGCTTCTTTGTTGAGTCTTTGTGTGGTTTGGTTATTGGGTTGACTGTGGCCTCATAAATTGAATTTGGAAATGTTCCTTATGTTTCTATTTTGTGGAATACTTTGAGGAGTATTCTTTGATTGTGTACTTGAAGGAATTCTGTACTAAAACTATATGGCTATATGGCCCTGGGTTTTTTTTTTTGGGGGGGGGGATTTTAATGACTGCTTCTATTTCCTTGGGCATTATTTAAATTATTTATCTGACACTGATTTAACTTTGATAAGTGGCATCTCTCAAGAACATTGTCAATTTCTTTTAAATTTTTCATTTTTTTTTTTTTTTTGGAGTACAGGTATTTAAAGTATGACCTAATGATTCTTTGGATTTCCTCTGTGTATTTTGTTATGTCTCCCTGTTCATTTCTGTTTTTGTTAATTTGCATATTCTCTTTCTGTCTTTTAGTTAGTTTGGGTAAGGGTTTGTCTATCTTGTTGATTTTCTCAAAGAATCAACTCTTTGTTTCATTGATTACTTATATCATTCTCTTTGTTTCTATTTTATTGATTTCAGCTCCCAATTTGATTATTTTCTGCCTTCTACTCTTCTTGGGTACATTTTTTTTTCTTTTTGTTCCAGAGCTTTCAGGTGTCCTGTTTAGGCATAGTATTCATTCATTTATATTGATAACTAGGATGTCTTTCATTTTTTATTTCTAGACCCAGTGGTGATTCAGTAGAAAGTTGTTCAGTTTCCATAACTTTGTATGCTTTATGTAGTTCCTGTTGTTGATATAGAGCCTTAATCCATGGTGGTCTGATAAGGTAAAGAGTGTTATTTCAATTTTTATTTTTATTTTTGTATCTATTTAGACTTGCTTTGGCATCAAGTACATGGTCAATTTTGGAAAAGGTTCCATGAGATGTTGAGAGGAATGTATATTCTCTTTTGTTTGGGTGAAATGTTCTGCAGATATCTGCTCGGTCCTCTTGAGTCATAACAATTGTTAGTTTCAATATTTCTCTGTTTAATTTATGTTTGAACTACCTGTTAATTGGTGAGAGTGGGGCATTGAAGTCTTCCACTATTAACATGTGTGGTTCAAGGTGTGATTTAAGTATTAGTAGTGTTTCTTTTACAAATGTGGTAGCCTTGCATTTAGGGCATAGACTTTAAGAATTGCAATGCCCTCTTGGTAGACTTTTCCTTTAATATGAAGTATGAAATGTCCTTCTCCAAATCTTTTGATTAACTTTGGTTGGAAGTCTATTTTGTTAAATATTAGACTAGCTATACGCGCTTGCTACCTAGGACAATTTGCTTGGAAAATCTTTATTCCAACCCTTTACTCTGAGGTAATAACAATCTTTGGTATTGTGGTATACATCTTTTTTTTTTTTTTTTTTTTTTTTTTTTTTTTTTTTTTTTTTTTTTTTTTTTTTTTTTTTTTTTGAGACAGGGTTTCTCTGTGTAGCTTTGCGCCTTTCCTGGAACTTGCTTTGGAGACCAGGCTGGCCTCGAACTCACAGAGATCCGCCTGCCTCTGCCTCCCGAGGGCTGGGATTAAAGGCGTGCGCCACCACCGCCCGACTGTGGTATACTTCTTATATGTACCACAAGGATGGATCCTGTTTTCATATCCATTCTATAAGCCTGTGTTTTTTTATTGGGGAATTTAATCCATTGATATTTTGAGATATTAATGACCAATGATTGCTAATTCCTGTTGTTTTGTTGATGGTGGTTGTGGCAGTAGTGTGTGTGTGTGTATGTGTGTATGTGTGTTTCCCTTCTTTCTACTTTGTTTGTGTCAAATTATTTATTACCTGCGTTTTTCTAGGTGTAGTTAACTTCCTTGGGTTTGAGTTTTCCTTCTGTTACCTTCTGCAGGGATGGATTTGTGGATAGACATTGTTTAAATTTTGGCTTGTCATGAAATACCTTGTTTTCTCCATCTATGGTGATTGACAGTTTTTCTGGATATAAGAGTCTGTGCTGCTATCCACAGTCTCTTAGGGTCTGAAAAACATCTATCCAGGCCCTTCTGGCTTTTAGAGTCCCTATTGAGAAGTCTAGTAATTCTAACAGGTCTACCTTTATATGGTACTTCATCTTTTTCCTTGGAAGCTTTTAATATTATGTTTTTTGTTCTGTATGGTTAGTGTTTTGATTATTATGCGACACAGGGACTTTTGATCTGGTACAATCTATTTATTTTCTTTAAGGTTCTTGTCCCTTTATAAGCACGTCCTTTTTTAGGTTAGGAAATTTTTCTTCTATCATTTTTTTTTAATATATTTTCTGGACCTTTGAGCTGGGATTGTTCTCATTATTCTATCTTTATTATTCTTAAGTTTGTTCTTTTCATGGTGTCCCAGATTTCCTGGGTGTTTTGTTAGGATTTTTTTTTTATATTTAACATTTTTTGAACCAATGAATCTATTTCTTCCATCATATCTTCAATGACTGATATTATCTTGACCATCTCTTGTATTCTGTTGGTAATATGTGGTTTTTGTTTGCTTACCCAGATTTCTTTTTTTCCAGATTTCCTACCATTTGTGTTTACTTTACTGCTTCTACCTCCATTTTCCAGTCTTGAACATTTTTCTCTACCTGTGTGTCTCTTTTTTTATGACTTCCATAGTATTTTATAAGGGATTTATTGATTTTCTCCCATTTGTTTGGTCTTCTTTTTCTCATTTTTTTCCATTTCCTCTTTAAGGACCTCCATCATCTTCATAAAGTTGATGACCCCAGCTAAGACTCCTAGCAATAGTGCATAGGTAGCTTGAACAGGCCATCTATTGTTATCAGATTGGTAAGTATGTCAGTTTTCCTCAGAGAGCCTTCATCTAGTTACTGATGGAAATAAATGCAGAGATCCACAACCAAGCACTGGGTGGAGCTCCAAGAATCCTGCTGAAGAGAGGGAGGAAGAATTGAACAAGCCAGGGGTCAAGGTTATCCCAAGACAACCTACATAAACAACTAACTTGGGCTCATAGGAGCTCACAGACTCTGCGCAGCTAAAGAGCCTGCATCGGACTGATCTAGGTCCTCTACGTATATATGACAGTTGTATAGCTCCATCAACTTGTGGGACTCCTGATGGTGGAAGCAGGCCTTGTCCCTAATGCTTTGGTTGACTTTTGGGCACTTATTTCCCATACTGGATTGCCTTGCCCATCCTTAATACAAGGGGAGAAGCTCAGTCCTATGTCAACTTGGTATGCCACACTTTGCTAACATCCATGAGAAACCTGCCCCTTTCTGAACAGAAACCAGGTAGAAGTAGATTTGCGGCAGTAAGGGTCGGGAGAAAGAGGGGAAACTTCAGGTGTCATGTAAAATAAATGAATAAATTTAATTAAAAAAACAAAAATTGGCCAACATATAGGGCCCTTTCTGTTGTTGACTGTGTTCTTACACTGGCCTTTAGGCATCTGGGTTTAGGATGATTATAGATCTAAGTGCTGATTCCTGAGTTTGTCTTTTTTTTGGGGGGGGGGTGTATTGTTTCTTGGTTTCTGTTTCCTCTCTGGTCTTCTGGCCTAAATGTGTAGCTCAAAGTTTTCCTGTGTTCTGCCTGGCCCACAGTCAGGACAAATCTCTCTTACCTGCCAGTTCCACAGCCACTTGGACCCAAGTAAACACATAGAGGCTCATATGAATTAAAACTGCTCAGCCATTAGCTCAGGCCTACCACTGACTAGCTATAAATTTAAACTCAGCCCATTTCTGTTAATTTACATGTTGCCACGTGTTCTTTGGCTTTACCTATGTGTCATTACATGTTGTTCCCTGGATGGTGGGCTGGCATCTCCTGACTCAGCCTTCTTGTTCCCAGAATTCTGCTTTTCTGTTTATCCCACCTATACTTCCTGCCTTGCTACTAGTCAATCAGCGTTTTATTTATGAACCAATCAGAGCAACATATTTTCACAACATACAAAAAGATATTCCCCATCACTTCCCTTTTTCTTTCTAAACAAAAGGAAGGTTTTAACTTTAATCTAGTAAAATTACAAATATCAAGCAAGAATTATAGTTACAATATCTAGTCTGTTTTTATTTTGTAAAATTAAAGAAAATATTTTATCTATCCTATATTTGTGAGTCTAAAATATCATATCTAGTTTATTTTTTCTCATAACCAATGAAAACCATAATTATAACTATCTAGTCTTCAACTACATCAAAAACATCAGAAGGATATAATATTATCTAAGTAAACATGAAGAGCATTGTAAGCAACTTTCAAAAAAATCTAGAATGACAGAGACAGCTGCCTGCCTGAACATAAATGGTCAGGTGTTCTAGTGACTAGCTAGTCTTTAGATCCAGTAGGATGACTCTGCTGGGTTTTTTGTGACCTGTGAGATCTCTAGGGTTTTGGATACTAACTTTGCCTCTGCAGTTCCAAATACCTATGCAGCCTCTGGGGTTCTGTGTACCTACTTTGTCTTTTAGATTCCTTCTAAGGTATGGCATCCAGTAAAGCAGAAGTTCTCTGCCAAAGCTGTGGACTGGGGAATGGAATTCAGGGGATAGGGTGCAGTTGGGGGCTGTTTGGCAAGCTTTAGGGAGTGTCAGATGGCACTGAACAGTGTCTTACCTTGGGTCCCTAGAATTGGTCTGGCCTCCAGTAAAGCAGAAGTCTTCTGCTGAAGTTGTAGGCCAGACTATGGAGTCCAGGAGAGAGGATGCAGTTTAGGGCTGTTGGATAGGCTTTAAAGAATTTTAGTGGGAGGTGAGCAGGGTCTTACCTTGGATGCCTAGAACCAATCTGTCCTCTGGTAAAGCAGCAGGAGTTGTAGGCCAGAATATGGCACCCACGGGAATGGTTCAGGATATATTTTTTAAACTGATATATAATGGCTCAGCCTTCTTAGTGTTGGGATTATAGATATATACTACCACACTCAAATTTGTTAATTTCTGTACAAATATGTCTACTGAAAATAATTTTATTGAATTTAATAACCAACTGCCTTGGCAGTTTGACAATTTCTCCACCATTCCATATTCCCATTCCAGTGCCTCCGAAATAACAGATTACCATTTTTTCCTTTCCTTAAATGTTATGATTTTAATCACGGAGAGTCTCTTCTGTTTTTTTTTTCTTTCATTTTTCTTTATTAAGAAATTTTCTACTCACTCCACATACTATCCACAGATCCCCCCTCCTCCCTCCTCCCAAGCCCTAGCCCTCTTTCCCAAGCCTCCTTGCATCACCACATCCCCCAAATCGAGGTCTCCCATGGGGAGTCAGCAGAGCCCAACACACTGAGCCTAGGCAGGTCCAAGCCCCTTCCCACTGCACCAAGGCTGTGCAAGGTGTCACACCACAGGCACCGGGTTCCAGAAGCCTCCCCATAGACCAGGGACAGATCCCGATCCCCCTGCCTGGGTGCTCCCCAAACAGTTCGAGCCAAACAACTGTCTTCCATATCCAGAGGGCCTAGTCCAGTCCCATGGGGGCTCCAAAGCCACTAGTCCACAGTTCATGGGCTTCCACTTGTGTGGCCAGTCATCTCTGCACGTCCTCCCATCATGATCTCCATGTCCCTTGCCTGCGGTATCTCTCCTCGCTCTCATCAATTGGATTCCTGGATCTCAGCCTGGTGCCTGGCTGTGGATCTCTGTATCTGCCTCCATCAGTCACTGGACAAAGGCTCTATGATGACAGCTAGCTTATTTGCTAGGCTGGTCACTAGAGTAGACCGGTCCAGGCACCCTCTGGACCACTGCAAGCAGACCAAGGTGGGGTCAACCTTGTGGATTCCTGAGAGCCTCCCCAGCCCACTGCCTCTTCCTATTCCCATAATGTCCTCATCTATCATGGTATCTTCCTCCCTGCCCTCCCACTCTGTCCCTGTTCCAGCTTGACCCTCCCATTTCCCTATGTTCTCATCCCCCACTCTTCGCCCTCTGCTCTTCTTGTTTTCAAGTCATACTTCAAGTGCCTAGACAAGGTTGTTAATTAGGACTTCTCATTCTTATTTTCGTACATAGACAGATACTGGGCACGAGTAATAACCCTTTCAAATGGCTGTCACTTCAACTAGCACCAGAGCATGTGATTCCCAATTGTCACAAGATCAGCAGGACTTAATCCCTGGATAATGACACAATTTTAAAAAGTTTTGGGGAAACAGTGCCTTGCTAGTGGAGTTTTAGGAATGACTATCATAACTTCCCAGTTCCTACATTCGTTTTCTAGTTCACCAAAGTATGAAATGGCCACCTGGTAACCTTGAGCTGCTATGACTGGGGACCTGAAAATGCAATGTGTTAGCAGCCATGATGGATTGATAACTCCTGGGTCTCTGAGCCAAAGTAATGGTAGCAAACACAAAATGACATTTTGTTACAGAGATGAAACAAACAATGAACACAGCAGTTTTAAAAATGTACCATTGTTTTGAATCACTATTAGCATGAAACCACATTTTATTCCCAAAATATATCATGACATGAATTAGGTGGGTCATTGTATTCTGTCCAATGACCTTTCTATGCCCCATAAGCACTTTGGATAGTTATTATTACTCTTTTCTTTGCAAGTATTTTCCCTCTATCTATACTTGTACCTCACTCTATTAATATATAGTAATCCGTAGTTTAGCACCCACAAGTCTTGTTTTCCATGCCTGGAAGGAGACCAAAATCTGTACATGCTAAATTCCTTCACTGAAATGATGCATTTTTGTATATACACCACACACATAAAGATTAAATCATCTCTATGCTGCTTTAACATATCTAGCACAATGCAAATGCTATGTAAGCACTTATTCTAACACCATTTTTTTTAGGGAATAGTGGACAAAATAGATGGTATGTCTTCAGTATAGACATATTTTTCCAAAATTTTCAGCTGGTAGTTGTTTGCTATTAATGTGCGAATGTATAATCCACAAATGCAGTGGAGTGGGCTAACTATATTCATGTCCCAGGTAAGAATTGCACTCCTTGTGGGTACCCAACTTTGGCTTCATTTTGTTCAATATGTTAATAGTTTTGCCATAGCATTTACTATTATAATATATCACTTTTGTTGTTTAATTTTTTCAATACATTTTAACAGTTATGGAAAATCACTTCCCTTTTACTAAATTCTCAATAAATAGCAGTTCTCTTAATTTATTAACAAAAGCATGTCAGAATAAATCTAAAAGAGAAGCTATCAAAATTTTAAATGGTATACTAAAACCATATTTTCAAAAATATCAAGTACCTCAAAGATGGACTTGAGAGGTGCACCGGATCTTTTTGTCTCTCTTCCCCATGTGGCTACATTGAATAAACCTCCATTCTCTGCTGTCCTATTTAAAAATAATTAAGTAATGATAGCAAACACTTAATTTTTAAGGACAATTCCATGATTAGCATGCTTTTAATGGCTGTTTCATGTCTCCAAATCTTCTCACAACCAGTATGTAAAATCAAAAATTACAGTGATTATTTCTGATCTCTATTAGTATACGTGTTTTATTGTTGTTTCTTTCTTTATGATAGATAAACCTTTTTTACCTTTCTTTTTATTTATTTTTGTCTCTTTTACATCATGCATCTCAATCCCATTCATCTCCCTGTCCCTTTATATCTGCCCTCTGCCTTTGCAACACCCCCCTCAAATAAAATAAAATTTAAGAGAAAAGAAAAAAAAGAGAGGAAAAAAAAGAAAAATCTCATTAAGGAAGCTGTAATGTGACATAGTGAGTCACACAGTAAACCCTTTTTTCATACAGTTTTATGTGCAAGTGTTCATCGCAAAGTCTTTGGTCTGGTTTGAAGTCTCTGGTTTCTGCTACACCATCAATACCGGGCCCTCACTGGGGCTCCTTTTTAAAATCCTGTTGTTGCCCTGTGTTGTGGAGATTCTTCAGCTTTGGGTCTGCAGGACCTGCTTCTTCATGTACTCCAGCAGATCATAGATGGGGCGGATGTTTGGGTGGGCCAATTCAAAGCCTGGTGCTGGGGCTGAGTAGTTGCGAGACTCTTCAACCCTTCAGCTCTTTCCTATCCCCACCACCAGAGAGAACTGTCCAGGGTTGCACAGCTAGTTCACCCTAGGCAGTAAGGAGCAAGGGGCAGATCAGTTCTCCTGCTTTCATGCCTTCAGGGCCAGCCTCCCCCACCAATACCTATGCTAGTGCCAGCTCTACTGTGTTTCTCAGAGGAGGTGTAGGGACCATTCTACTAAGTGCTGCAGCTGGTGAGGCACGGGAGCAGCTCTCCAGCTCTAATGACCTCAGAGCCAGCTCTCCCAATTGCCACAGGTGGTAATGGGGGAGGAGGGGAGGGAGGAAATTTCTCCCAAGTTCACGTTCTAGAAGTGGCTCACCCATGCCCCTGTCTACAAGGTCAGCTCAACTGTGTTGCCCAGGTAAGATGCAGGGTCCATTCTCCAGAGTAAGTCTTGCAACTGACGAGGGACTGGGTCAGCTACCCTGCCTGTTGCAGGTAGCAAGAGGCAAAAAAGGAGAGGGAGAGAGAATCTTTCCCTCACCTATGCCACCATGTGCCCAACCAGGGGAGGGATCTGCTCCCCTACTCTCACAACCTCAGGGCAGCTCTATTGTGCTGCCCAGGCTAGGTGTAGGACCCACTGTCCCGAGTGCTTTAGTTTTGGCACATGCACTACTGGGATTTGCTGAAGGAGGTGGCGTCAAGTGGATCATGAGTTTGAGGCCAGTCTAAAATAAATTTCTTTATATGACAAAACTTTAGTTTCTTTTCATGACAAAGAAAAACTGGAAGATGTCCTAGAGTTCTAGAGCCATGCTTAATGCCATGAAACTTCTCGTCTTTAGCATTAGTCAAGAACGTTAGAGATTAGTATTGGTGTTCAGTTAAACATCTTCACTGAATCACCAGAACAGAAAGCTCTAGTTTGCGTCAGTGGGTCTGCTCTCCACCCTCCTTTAGCTACTCCCTGCTTCTGAAGGCTTGTGGATTGAAAGGACGGTTAAGACATTCCCTATGTTATCTTGGGTTATAGTTTTGGTGAGTGGCAAATATCCATAGTGCACTAGAGGTGGAAAATCCCCTGCTTATCATCTTAGTGGCTGCCAGCCGTGTGACCTTCCTTTGGGAAACATTTTTGTGAATGTCCAGCACTTTTCTAGATGGATTTAATACTGCTTATCTACTGTTTCCTGAATTCATTCACCCATCCATTTGTAAGGGCTTGTGGTCCACTGTTAGTATGTTCTCCTTATTAGTCCACATCAGTGCTTTGTAAGCGGACATCTCAAAAGATTGTGTCCCCTTTACACTTTTTGTTATCTGTCTAGATTTTGAGATTGATCTGGTGCTCTATGTCAGAACAGATCCCCCCGACTTCATGTTTTTATTGAGCCGATATATATATATATCCTAACACTAACTCACATCAGTTGTACTATGTGGTTTCCCTTGTTTAGACACTGTACTCTGTGTCCCTTCAGAAAATGTCTTCAAGGAGCCATTCAAATTTTATAATACATTAAAAAGAGTTGAAAAGAAGCTAACAACTGATGTAATCTCTAAAAAGGGATGGTAGCCAGTGAACGAATACTCTTCTCCCTTCTCTTACCGTAACCATGCTGACGTATATATTTTGCTTAGATATTGCAGTATCTCGGTGTAAAACCTTGGTTGCCCATGGAATGTAATGGTTTCAATAAAGAATTTTTGAATTGGCTTCTTTCCACTTTTATCTCATTCTTCATTTTCTCTGAAGTGGATCTCTTGAGAATAATCCAAACTAATTACATCTGACAAATACCTGTCGAACGTTCTGGTTCTCAGCAAAGCATCCATCTAAGATATAGCAAGGGGGATGAAATCATCACACTGCTTCACGTATACACACAATTTTGTTTAATATTAAGAATATTTGTGATGGAGAATTATGTTTAAGACGTTTCTAGAATATCCCCCACATCTGCCTTTTACTGTGTCACCCCCCAACTACCTCATTTCTCCATTATCACAAAAACAAGAATAAATGTACTTTATTGCACATTGGATAACACATCAGTAAATTTTTCCAGTGTGGTTTTTGACAGGTCTCAAAGAGGTTCATAATAGCATTTCCCCTGAGGATACTACCGCCATTATTCAGAAGTAATAAAACCTTTTAGTGAAACGGAAATTGAAAAAACCTCCATATTCTCAATACATTTCAAAATTGCATACATTTAAACTTTAGTTTTAGACTTATAACACAAATTCCTAGCTTATTTTCCATGGCAAAGCCATGGGCAAACAGGTGCAGGGAAGAAATTTAATTCCCCAACCCTTTCAGAGCCTGATTTTTGAGTGAGCATTTGCATTGTGAAACCCTACCTTGAAGGTGGTATTGTCCCTCTTCAGGGAAGCTGGTGGTTCCTGTAATGACATTGCGATATTTGGAGAGCAGGTATTTGGAATGATTCTTATGTGAAGAAATGCTGATTCAAGCAAAAAGCTCTAAACATTGAAACAGATTAGGTACATCCAACCTCTGTGATCATAAACAACTGTAAATTCTTAAGAAAGATTATGCACTGGACATCAGACAGTTTGCATTGAATAACCACTATAATTTCTATTTCTTTTTTTTTTCATCTTTTTGCATTGATTCTGGTAGCTGAATGAGAAATGGAGAAATAGACCTACAGAAGGAGTAAAAGCGATCTATTATTCCACCATTTCCAAGCAAGACCTGAAATAGGAACATTTAGAGAAGAAGCAAGAAAGTCTGCTCTCTTGAGATTTCCAGAGAGGTTTTGTTTTTTAAGAGCTCTGACTCTGCAGAAGATGCCAGTTAATAGCACTGCCTTGGCCGGCTAAAGTAAACCTCAGATCACTTGAGCGCTTCACTTCTCTCTTTTAAAATTGTATCTTGTACTACAAATTAGTGTAAGCATTGAAGGTTATATTCCTCATCCTTCCTAATGCAGATTTACATTTACAGGAAAATAGAACAGAAAACATAAGCAGGAAAATGCCACTCATTTTGCAAAAGTGCATTATTCTTCAAGGCCTGTGGATTAAACAATGGAATTCAAAGTTCTGTGTACCAACCGAACTGATATTCCATCACTGTTACATCACACAGAGCCCTAGATCTAATAACAGTCTATAGACCTGGGTTTCTAAAGGAAATAGTTTAGTGGTGTACTCATGTTACAGAAATGAGACATATGTAAGAGCCAAGAGCATCGAGAAAGCCAGTGGGAAGCAGCAAATCTCTGGTGTGTGTTCCTAGTCTGTGTGCTAACTTGGGACATATGTTTTAAACAAGAAATACATTGATCCAAGTTATCCTTTGCAGGATTGTTTGCTTTCTGAAAATATCTTGGTCCATAACATTCCGACTCTATCAAATACAGCCTGTACTTCAGTCTCTACTTACTAATCCATTTACACACAGATACTTCTCAGTGTACATTAGCAATATCATCCTTCTGATTGCATCAGAGATAGCTATAGAAAGCATAAAGGGATCTGAATTGCAGTAGGTCTCAATTTATTTTATACATTTCTCCTTTGGAAAGCCCAAAATTCCTTATTAAATTCTTACTATATATTTGAACTGTTTTTTTTTTTAATTATTATTTCGTTTTGTTTCAAAACTGCCCTGTGGTCCACAACTTAGCACTTTCAAGTAAAACTGTTATGAGTGTGCCACACGCTGATATTAGAGTCACTGCTTTATTCACGTGTAACTTTGTGAATGAAGAATTTTATCCCCTAGGGAAAATCATTGTTTTCTGACATGGCATCACTTGGAGAGGGGAAATAAGACTATGTCATCAGAAATCAATGAATGTGTTCAATTACTTACTCTCAGTATTAAGAGAACAGAAACTGTGTTTACCCCTTTTTACAGCACACTCTAGCTTTCATTGTGTCTATAAAGTTGAATAGAATTGTTCTTTTTAATTAGGAAGCATTATAGCAGGGACAGATTTTATGCCTCAGTATTTTATAGAGGACAGTTCATTATTTGGAAGTAACACCAGGTAAGGGTTTTGTTGTTGTTATTATTGATTTTACTTCACCAACCTAAAGCTGGAATTCTTTGAGGAGGTGTCTAAGTGGTAAACCTATCATTGTCACTGTGACTCATTTTTTCTACTGTTATTGTGAAAGCAATGAGCATCACAGGCTATAATGAATTCTGTAATATCATTAACAAGCGACTTGCATCATCTGTTCATTTCTTTTTACTCAAGACTTCAGACAATGTCTGATGTACAACCACAAACAGAGAACACAAGTCTCAAATCTTGTGAGAAAACTCATTGTTAAGGTAATGGTGGACACCGGAACTGATGGTCTAAGTCTACAAGACATTGTCAGGATTGAATTATAAGAGTTTTATGTGGGCCCTAATGTGACAATCAAGTTGCTTTTACTATTAATGTTTAAAACAGATGTTATGTTTAAAATGGATATTAAAATTAAAACAGCAAGTCAGATTCACTGTGGAAAGTAAACAAGAGGGTGTTAAACTAGGAGTGAGATAGCCAAGCTGAGCAAAGAGAAAGAAGGTTAGTACTCTGAGAAAAACAACAAAGCTGGTCTCAGTCTAAACAGGCTCCATGAAGTCAGATCCCAGGAAATCTACTACTGAGGGGCCCAAGAAAGGACATTATTACCCTTTTCCATTTGTTGTTAGTTACACCTTTATAATATTCTCATATCTAATATAACTAAATGTAATGGACTGAACAATGGTGATGAGCGCTTCTAACTAATTAAATGTTATTCCGTAAATTAGAATAACTTCTAATGTATGTACACAAGTGAGATGTGAAATAATCCTGGGATAAAGCTGTAGACTGGGTTTTAGTCAAAGGAATTTTGATGAAATGAGTTTACCATATGTATTCTATTCAGTAATGGATCTGTGGTATTTTTCATCTACTTATCTCAGGAATGGTATTACTTGTGTTACTTTGAAGTTCATCCATTAGAGGCAGCCCTTTGTCATTGTCACTCTGCAGAGTATGTCCTCTAGCATGAAGAATATACATACTTTCCACTTTTATTTTCCAGACTACATAAATAAATGAAATTATTTTCCATTGGAAACAACAACAACAACAACAACAAAAGACAACTCACTGCACTGGGGATCAGAGGATGTGGTGGTCCTCCTCCACAATATTTCCACACTTGGATACCTAGTAGAAGTAATCACAAAGGTTCTTGATAATATGATGCTGAATCTGAAAATGAAGTTAAAATTTTATAAAGAATGCAGACAAACAACAATTTCAAAGAGCATTATTGCTACTGGATAACAGTTTAGATCAAGTTTTGGGTGCTACTTTTATTTTTTGACTTTGAATTAAATGTTAGTGGCATGCTATTTCTGCAAATTAGAATAACTTCAAATGTATGTGTACAAGTGAGACTTGAAACAGTCCTGGGTTAAAGCTGTAGATTTGTGTTTTATTTAGAGGATGTTTGATTTAGTGAGTTTACATTTTGTATTCTATTCAGTAATGGATCTGTGATATTTTTCCTATAAGAAAAGCTTCAAATTCTCCAATTAAAATAAAATGTAAAATAAAAATAAATATCCTGGCACAGGATTAAAGGATCTGCTAAAGCATTCAAGAACCAAGTTGACTTGAACAGCATTATGTTAACAAAAATATTAAAAATATGTTGACCAAAAAGAGTAAACAAGCCCTGCACAGAGTTAGATGAGCACTTTTCCTTACAGTATGATTCTTTCCTTTACAAACAAAACCTCCTCTGGACTAACTATATAAACTTCTAGTTTAGAATATGATATTAAATACAATTACAAACAGAAATAAATAATTTGGAGGCTATTATAAAAATACCAGATACCAGATGCATGTATTTAGAATCATCTTATCTCCCTGTATTTTTGTCATATCAGAGTGATGTAAGTAGAGAAAGATGTTATGGAAAATAACATAAGTACAAATTTGATTAAGAGATGAAAGTTTGAGGCATGGACTCAGAGGGGAAAAAACGTAGATTATTCTCTACCTGAGATTATTTTCAAAAGAAATCCTTGATGAATGCCTTGGGATTGGGAACACAAAGAATGATATAAACAGTAGCAAACAAGGAAAATAAAAAGCAGCGAAAACAAACTTAGCTTCCATTTCTATGTGTCAAATGGCTGTAATACAATAGAAAATGTAAATGACTAGTTTGGAAGGAAAGGACCGAAGCTAAAAGAAACAAATTCTTACAGTTTATGGAAGTTGAAAATTCAGTTTGATCAGTCATATCATATTGATTGAGCCTTCAGAAGTCAAGCATGTGTTGAACAGTGAGAAACATCTTGATAGATGAGAAAAATAAAACAGAAGGATGTAAGTTTAATCATGATTATACAGAGAATCAAAACTTGACTCTGTATTCTTAGTTGCAAGGTGCACTTTTTCCTTTCCGCAACATATAATCACAAGACCAAAGGAATATAATTCTAGAATCCCCATAGAGGAAATTCATACTGTAAAATTAAGTACTACACATAGTTTGTGTCACTGTGACATTGTACATGACATAAAGATCTTAAGAAAGAAACATTTATTTCATCCTATACTTCCTGTGGTATCAGTCCAGTCATTGGCACTATGGATCATTAGTCTGTAGTTACACAGAACATCATGGTGGTAAGGTGAGATGACAGTGACTTCTTACCTCAAATAGACAAGAAGCATAGAGAGAAGGTGTAAGGATCAGTCAACTTCACATCAAGTGGCCTCCCTCTTCCAACTAGTCACCACCTCCTAATGTTTCCAGAAATTCCCCAAATAGTGCAACCCACTTAGGGCTGGCATTTTCAACATATGAATTTTTTGAGCAGGCACTTGATACCTAAATTATAATAGCTTTCACTTGAGTAAAAACACACAAATATCTCTAGTTCTGTGTCCTAATCTAAAAACCTAAATAGTCTAAGAAAGCTAATTGTTTGTAGGCACAAAAATTGCTTAAGTTTTATCAAACACAGTTATACTTCAAGATTTACTTAACATAAAAATAACCCACACTTCTTAACAATTTGTTATACTTTTTTCTTAGTACCACCTAATATTTTGTGCCTATCTCAATTGTACATGAAACTGTTAAGAGTAAGAAATACTCAGCAAAAAAATTAGAAACGTATGGATGGTTTTACAGAACATGGAATGTGATCAATGCATAGATGTTCATCTTTGAGACATTTCCTCTTTCTTAGTGATTATGGCATGGCTTGGATCTAATTTGCATAATTCATGTAATCAAATGTACTGTTGGTAATATGCACCAGCACCAACATAAGTAGACCTAGGTTTCCTTTAATTCCTCCTCCTCCACATGATCCAGCTCTACCTCATTTTCCTCTTCCTCTTTCTCCTCATCCTCTTCTTTCTTCTAGAAACATTTTGTGTGTGGACCTCATTGGTATTTTAATATTTTTATTGGTGCATTTACAGTTTAAAACTACAAGATATCTAAATGTTTTGATTGATAAATTTATATTAAAGTGAAACATTTATTATTACTTTCATTCTGTTAGGAGGCTCATAGAGAAAACCAAATTTGTTTAGTTCTATTAACTACATTAGCTTTACAAAATGTCATTCTATCAAATTATACATTCATGTTGATGCCTTAAGTAAGAATAATTTTGACTTTTTTCCCTTTATTTTATTTTATTTTACAATACAATTCAGTTCTACATATCAGCCACGGATTCCCTTGTTCTCCCCCCTCCTGCCCCCCTCACTTTCCCCCCAGCTCACCCCCCATTCCCACCTCCTCCAGGGCAAAGCCTCCCCCAAGGACTGAGATCAACCTGGTAGACTCAGCCCAGGCAGGTCCAGTCCCCTCCTCCCAGGCCGAGCCAAGTGACCCTGCATCAGCCCCAGGTTTCAAACAGCCAACTCATGCAGTGAGCACAGGACCTGGGCCCACTGCCTGGATGCCTCCCAAACAGATCAAGCCAATCAACTGTCTCACCCATTCAGAGGGCCTGATCCAGTTGGGGACCCCTCAGCCATTGGTTCATAGTTCATGTGTTTCCATTCGTTTGGCTATTTGTCCCTGTGCTTTATCCAACCTTGGTCTCAACAATTCTCGCTCTTATAAACCCTCCTCTTTCTCGCTAATTGGACTCCTGGAGCTCATCCCGGGGCCTAGAGGAAGAGAATCTTTCACAAGTTCCTAGAAGTTTCATGAGAATACCACATACTTCACATACAGTAATTCAACTATGTGGAAGACATAAGGCATTTCACGGACTCGCAGTAGTTTATAATTTCCCTACACATTGTACAATATATAATATGTTCTAAAGACAGCTTTTGAAGATTAAGTGAACAAAGAATTATCCTCCATAGTAATGAATACAATTGATCCCTTATGTTATTTAATACTTTTAAAAATCTGTTATGTATTCTAATCTTTTGCTGAACAAAAGTAGTTGATGGAGTAAGAGGTATGTAGTTTCTGTTGCTTGCATAGCTAATTAACCAAAGTATGTATCCTTCCCCTTCACAAAGTGCTTCCTCTTTTCAGAGAGATTCAAGTTAAATTTCTCTGAATGTGTGTACAGAGAAGATTGCTTGCTCCTTTTAATCATTCTCACATCTCTTTGTGAACTGCTTATGAAGTGACTAAACTCTATAAAAGTCAAGTACATTTTACTAAGAAATCTGTTACTAGTTAAAACACTCCAATATCTATGCAATCAAATTTCACCTGTAAATTTAATATCGAATGCTTTTTATATAAAAAGAACTTAGACACTAATTAGAGTCTTTTTATTTATTTTTCAGCTTGAAAATATTAACAAAATTTTCTTCTACTAACTCATTATTTTTTATTAAGCTAAAGTGTGACTTTATTTAATCTATAGAACCCCATATAATATAAAGGGGGAAAAAAACAGCATCAACAAATGAAGCTCCAGGTTGACTACTTCTTTATCTTAGGACCAGAGATGAATCAGAGTTCTTCAGATGCAGATATTTGCATATACTTAAAAGTATCTTGGTAGAGTAACATGTAAACAGAAACTTCAATATGTTTCTTGTACACATTAATGAAAACCCTAAGCACAGTTTCACATTATCCTTTTTGTATTCATAAAATAGTTTCATGAGGTGGAATTTTCTACTTCTGGCATTTTGATAGCACCCACACACTTCACATTTAGAATCTCATATTTTTAAAGTGGTGTGTTCAACTTGTGTAACTAACTACAAAATTGATCAGGAGGTAAGGAGGTATGGGAAAAGACAAAGAATGTGTCTAATGAGAGGTTTCTTGTTTGGAGCCTGGAATTTACTTGAAAGAAGTAGGAAACATCATTTTTTAGTCAAACAATGTATCAAAGCTTCCAAGGAATAAATTCAATCAAAACATATTTATTATGAGAAGGCACACTTTGTCTTATTCGTGTCATCATGCTGCTTTGTGTGGGATGAAAAATCCCTTGTTTTCTAGGGAGTACATTTTGTAAAGTGCTTCTATTACAAGCATGAAGAACAAAGTTTCATCCATAAAACCTATGCTAATAAAATTAAACATAGAAATACTGGATTAGGCTTTTTTTTCTTTTAAGAAAATGTTTTTCATTCATTTTAACACAGGCCATGGATTATATTTTTAATCTGAGTCCTAGTTGAAATTGCTGAGCTTCATGGGCCGACCATTCTAGCTTACTTGACAGTAACTGCATTCTGTTTCAGGCTCAGTCTATTAATGAAAATAAATGTATGACACCTGAGGAATAACACCCCTGTTACACTATGTTCTCCATATATATGTACACATAGATGCATGTATACATGCACATACATATGCATCTACACACATGTGCATTGCACCACACAATTTCTTTGTCCATAATCCTATGTGTATCATATCTTATGGTTAGGGTAAAAATCAGAATTTGGTAGATGTCTTCTTGCCTTGACTTTAGGGGTATTTTATTCACCATCAGGCCTACTAATTTATTTTTACCAACCACTAAGGATCCCATGTGGATGACACATCTGAGGAAAAGCCTCGGGTTCCTTGTTTCATGTGACAATCATTTGGCTTGAATTTGGTGAAATAAAAACTGCAGACTGTCTTGTTAAAAATTACCATGGGAACTCTGCCATGTTTTCCCCACTTGGAACACTTTTTGACTTTCTGTCATCAAATGGTGACTCTTTTCTCTTTTCCCTGATGAGTTGTTAGTATATTCAAGTACTAGAGTAAGTCATTATTCCTTAAGATAGGCTTCCCCTGTTCTACATGTTAGGTGACTTGTGAACATTATCTATAGTGTTGACTAACCTTGGTTGTCAAACTGACACACCCAGACAGGAAAAAAAGTCACTTGAGGAACTCCTGCCATCGGATTGGTTTGTGGTCCCTGGTCATGTCTTTGGATTTTCTTGGTTGTTGATTGATCTCAGAGGTCCTGCCTCACAGTGGGCAGTAGTATCTCTAAACAGGAGGGCCTGGTGTGTATAAGAAAAGTAGCTGAATAAGCCAGACTAAGCAAGCCAGTAAGAGTGTTCCCTGGTTGGATTTTGCTTCAAGTCCCAGCTTTGAGTTTCATTTCTGGCTTCCCTCCATGATAGACCATAACTTGTAAACCAAAATAAAGCCTCTCCTTCCCAAGTTGGCTTTGGTTAATTTTTTTATCACAGCAGAAGACCCAAACAAGGACACTTATTACTTTTTCTTCTAATTTTATATTCAATAGATGTGTTATTAATTACTCTAGGCTCATCTTCTTTATCATATAGTTTGAATCATAATGGGGTTTTAAAATTAAGCAGAATTTTACTGAGAGACACCATTTAAAGGCTTGGCAAACAATTATCATTTAATAAACATTTTCTAAATGTTTAAAGGCCCTTTGTACTGAATACATATGATCGCATATTTTCTTGAGGAAAAATTATTTTATTTTTTAACTTGGCTTATGAATCATGGAGATGTTATATTATTACAAGTATCTTTAATGCTGAATCAAATAATGTGATACAGATTTTACGCTCTTTGAATGAAGCCCATACACCAACAGAGAATGTTGTATAAATTTTCATACAGCATAGATATTTCTAGGTTAAATTTTTTTCATACAACTTAGACATTGATAGTTGAATTCACAAAGTTAAGTTTTATTTGTGATGAATGTTGCATAGGATTATAACACACTAGCCTCTGTTGCAAAAAGCAGCATTACTTACATTTCATTATGAGTTCATTTTAATTTTCTTGAGAAACTTCTGCAGGAGGCTTCTGTAGGTTGAGAAACTAATTGCAAAGACATGTGCATGTCAAACACTAACAATAATTATTTTACACTGATTTAAGGACATTATATACCTAGACTATTAGTTCCCTTATGTTAAAAATGTAAAATATAGTCCTGAATTTCAAAGATTGTATAATCTCTCTTTATATGACCTCATAAAATTTCTAAATATTCAATATTTCATGTTGGAAAACAGACAGCTTCTTATAATGTTATAATTCTCCATGCATAGTGAGATGTAGTTAAAAAAAAAAGCTAGACTTTATATTAATTAGTGTGAGGTACACCTGTGGTTTAAATTGTTCCGGGGAAACAGTTATTTGCTTCTGGAGCAAACAGCTTCCAATACGTTGAATGCAAGGCTAACCATGCATAGAGTCATTTATTTCTGCTCTTCTGAGCACATGGAAAATGGCACCGGTCGCTTTAGCAGTAAAGTTTCTTAGACACAAATCAACTCTGAAGAAAACTGAGCATTCTGGGCGCCTAAGGAGAAACCTGGGAAGACTCCTTGAGCTCAGAGGCATCTGAATTCTTCACTATCAAATGCGTTATTCTACTATGATTGAAGCAGTTCATCACCAATTACAGGAGCTTGTTCCTAGGTAATCAATGGCGATCAAAGCTGTTTTCTTCTTTCTAGAATTAGTTTCCTCATTAATACAAGGGAATTTTAAAGCGGCCTTTTGAGGAGCAGCTGCGTTATCTATTGTTTATGGAACAGCCTTGCAGTCATGCTTGTTTTTTGGCATTGAAATAGAAATGAGAGTGATTTGCATAAGTGGAATATTATTTGCTCTGTTGTTTTTTTCTCTCATTTTCCTTTTCTGTATACTGCTCATTTGTTTTATTTTAATGATAAGTGACTTCCAGGCAGAAAACAACTGGATGCTATTTTTTGACCTCGAAAAACAGGCTAAAAATATGTTCACCGAAATCAGAATTGGATTAGGCTTTGTTTTCAATTAACTACAACTTTTCCTTTGAGCAGAATCAAATTTGTCTGAAATCTATTTAAGATACCCAGATAGTATGTAATAATATAAAATGAAGTTACATCTTCATTTGAAAACAGACTTTATAGAGGACTTTTAACAACAAAATATGATGTTTGAGAGACAGTGTCCCACTTTATAAACTGTCTTGAGAATGTAAGATTTTTTAACATATTGTTCATCTAAGATTTTGAATAATTCTTTCACAGTGATTCTTAAATGAGTGTTCCCTTAAAAAGAATCAAGCGTTTTTGATCTAAATTCCCTTCCCTTGTGCTTTGTTTTTACACATGACAATGGTTAGTTCAGTTGTTTCTCCTAAAATTTCTACACTGAAGAATCATTCCCTCAGAGCTCATAAACGAACATTGTTTGGAAACAACATCTTTAGATGTAATCAAGGTAAAGTGAAATCCTTCTAGGAGGCTCAAGCTTCCCATAGCTCGGTGCAAAGGGAGATACATACAGAGAAGAAAAACTACATGAAGAGACACAGGCAGAGAGGAAGTAGCTAGGATAGATCCCTTCCCAGTGCTCTCAAAGCAAGGCCTGCTGGTACCTCTATCCCAGATCTCTGTCAGCCATAAAAGATAAAACACTTTTCTATGGAGTTTGTTTCTTACAGTGTAATGCTTTTAAAAGGTGATCTCAGCAAACTATCAAAAGAATGCCTTTGCTGCAAAATAGTCTCTTTCAACCAATTTTTTATTTATTTTACATCCCAACCACAGTTTCCCCTCCCTCTTTCCTAGTCTCTTCCCTGCATCTCCCCTGACTATTCACTCCTCCTCCATTTCTGTTCAGAAAAGGGCAGGCTTTCCATGGATATAGAAAAAACAGAGCATATCAAGTTGTAGTAAGACTAAGCACCTCACCTTTGTATTAAGGCTGGGCAAGGCAACTCAGTATGGGGAATAGGGTCCCAAAAACCATCAAAAGAGCCAGAGACAGCCCCTGCTCCTACTATTAGGACTCCCACAAGAAGACCAAACTATACAACTGTAACATATATGCAGAGAACCTGTATCAGTCCTATACAGACTCCCTGGTTGTCAGTTCAGTCGCTGTTAACTTCTATGAGCCAAGGTTAGTTGATTCTATGGATTTTCTTGTGATATCCTTGATCTCTCTGGCTCCTACAATCCTTTCTCCCTCTCTTCAGCAGGATTCCTCCAGATCAGCCTAATGTTTGATTGTGCGTCTCTGCATCTGTTCTTATCAGTTGCTGAATGAAGCCTCTCTGACGACTATTGGGTTAGGCACCAATCTATGAGTATAGCAGAATATTGTTAGGCATCATTACATTGACATTTTCTCCCTACCAGTCTTGTTCGGTCCTATCCTAGATTTCTCTCTCTCTCTCTCTCTCTCTCTCTCTCTCTCTCTCTCTCTCTCTCTCTCTCTCTCTCCCTCTCTCCCTCCCTCCCTCTCTCTCTCTCTCTCTTATTTTTTTCAAGACTGTCCTGGAACTCACTCTGTAAACCAGGCTGGCCTCAAGTTCAGAGATCTGCCTGCCTCTGTCATCCAAGATCTGGGAATAAAAATGTGTGACACCACTGTCTGTCTGCCAACGGAATGTTTTAAAAAGATCCACCAGTTACTTGTTAGTAATGAAGTAGATAGAGTATAATTTTTAATAGAAGTCAGCATACTTATTCTCTAGCTGGAAAACAAGAGACGTTTTGTTAAAAATTTACATGTTATTGGTGAATTACTCCTAAAATAGACATCAGGATGTTCTAACTCATTAGAACAGTTGTGTTAAAATACATGAAATACAGAAAATGCTGATCAAAGTGTCTAGCCTTCACTTAACACTTCATAAGTTTTAGAGCCTATTAACATGACAGTAGTTTACCAATACAAACTGTTTCTAAAGTATTAACTATCATGAATGATACATATAGCTAGTAATCAGCTACATTACACTTCTAAGAGTGGAAAAATTACAGGTAGATGGTATGATAAATGCTATCATCTCTTTTAATCTGTCTCTGTCTCTCTCTCTCTCTCTCTCTCTCTCTCTCTCTCTCTCTTTCTTGTGTGTGTGTGTGTGTGTGTGTGTGTGTGTGTGTGTGTGTGTAATTGGAAGATAGTTTGTTGCAATCCTTCATGGCAAGGGAATCAATGAAATAGGAGATTAAGCTACTGGACAAAGATCACCTGTAGTCAGAAGAGAACAACGAAGGCACGTATTCAGCTCATTTTTTTCTCTTTATAAAACTCAGCACCCCAACTTTGTGACTGGTGCCAAATCAGCTTCAATGTGTAAGCCTTCTCAACTTACTTAGCTTAGTTAAGATATTATCCAACAGGTTTGCAGACAAACTCATAGCCCAGAAATTCCAGATGCTATTAAGTTAACAATTGACATTAACCATTTCAAGTACTAATTCTTTGGTAAGGATTAACACATGATTGGGTATATAATCTATCACAAAGTGATAATGAGAAAGACAGTGGTGTAGCGGGGAGGGGAGATGGTGAAATTGACTTCTGGAATATACATTGATCTGTTTCTTTACCTGGCTTTCTCTCCTTTCCCTTTTTACTTCCTCTAAAACATGAACTTAGGTGATTGTACTACCCATGATTAGAGAGGATCATACTTCCCCAAGTTATCCTCTCTGGAAATGTTCTCGGAGACATATCCAACAGTTTTGCTTCACTAGTCTCCTAAGTATGTCTTAATCAAATTCAGTTTACAAGTAAGATTAACCATAATAATATTCGTTCAGAATCCCATTACTTACAGCATTGTATAAAGTTAAGCTTCAACCTAGGCTGACTTTTGAAGGCAGAGTCATAAAGAGAGAGAGAGAGAGAGAGAGAGAGAGAGAGAGAGAGAGAGAGAGAGAAGTGGATGTGACTAATAAGCTTATCTTGAGTACATTTGCTGTACTTATTTTCATTTACGGATGTTGCAATATTTACAAATAGAAAGTGCATCCTAGGTACAGATGAACAGAGTAAGTCCCAGTTGTTTACACACTTATGGAAACTGTGCTTATTGGACACATTGGTTTTAATCATCCTGAGCTATTATTGGTTCATAAAAGTCTGTCTTCTCTGCTCTATTCTTCAACCTATAAGTTCTTGTGTTAATTATGTTTTCTTTATCATGGGCTTGGGCCCTTGTAGAGTCAGAAAAAAATGAATGCTTTATAAACCAAATAATGCATCCACTATTCCAAAGATATATGGGAAGGGAAAAAAATAATTATCAAGGCTTGTGTATGATCTTCAATCTTACCTAAGGAATAACATTTAGACAAGATATTATGGTTAGATAAAAGCTTCCAGGGGGGTAAAAAAAATCAAGAGCTAAAATACATATGTGTGGGAAAGAATATGTGCTATAACAAACACACAAATTTGTAAAGAAAGCAGTATCTATGAACATAATGAAATCATGTATAAAAGCAAGGACCTTGTACATTCTGAAGGCTCATAAAAGCAAGGCTACAGAATCTCAACTCTAATTGATATAAATCTAGAAACAGCACTGTGATTTTCCATTGCCTTTAGCACATCAAAGTGTGTACTTTGGAAGACACTGGGGAAAAAACTCACTGATATCTGGTTGTATTAACACAGATTTTTCTATAATGAACTCTTCAAGAATTCAATTATTCTACTAACACTAAATTTTGTTAATCATTCAATATGTGTGGGATATTCCACATATATGAATATATTAAGTTTCATGTCTTAGAGTCTTTTCCCTTAAGAGAATAGTATAAAATTTATCTATAGGACCTTGCAGATGTTTAGTTATATCTGTCTAGTGATGTTCTTTGAAATCTCTTGGAACATATGGTATTTTTTATAATATGAATAAATAGTAATACAATAAGATCTTCAGATGCAATTCCTGGTGTGTATATCCACAAAGCTGGAGAAATAGCCAAGAGAATAACACCCTTGTCACACAAGTGTGGGAACCAGAGTTTGAATCCCTGGTACCACATTTTAAAAGTTAGGTTTGTGTGACAGTCCACATGTATTTCTAACACATTAAAAGCAGAGAAGAGAATCTCTGGGAAAAGCTGGCTAACTAAATTATGACCTCTTGCCCCTACACCCAAGCATGCACTCATGCACATGGCCTTCACACATACAAACAGGAACACAAGTTTGCACATCCACATATATGTGTGCCCACAGAGTTGTACATGTCCACATGCCACATGCATACACCACACATACACACAGAGATAAAAATATTTTATTTACTTATATGTCTATTTATTATATTATCTACAATATTCTATTTAACAGCAGATCAGGACACAAAGATGAGCAAAAGCTACAGGGTGCCAAGATACCTTTAAGGAAGGTGAATAAGGCCATCTCATCTGCTGTTGAATTCTTGGCACTTAAATAAAAGCATACTAGCAATATGCAAAACTGTTAAAAAAATCCTCTCAAATCTATAAGTAGTGCATGTTTTACATATTTTAAAACAAGTATTCTGTGTGATGTTATAAAGAGAAGTTTTTGAAAGTTGTCATAGGAAAATGCCCTGAAAATTTTATTGTGTCCATATCAATACATCTTAAAAAGATAATGGATCCCACCCTTAGACAAAGAACTACAAGCAACTAGTGACTTCTGGGAGGAGAATTGCTATCTCCCAGGTATAAGACACCATATTGGCTGTCCAATGCAGAGAGGTGAGTCATGAAAACATATCCACACCACCAACAAACATATACTCAGCAGGCTGCATGTAGGTATCTGCATATACATATAGATGAATGTATATAACAATAATAATGAAAGAAAATAGTGTCGGGAGACCTGGGAGGGGTTGGAGGAGGAACAACAGTGGAAGTGAGGGAATTCTATTTCAATTAAAACACAGTAAAGAAAACAAATTACAAATTGAAAAAAAATTGAAATTAAGCTTTTATGTCATATAAACGAATGTTAATAACCATTAAAATATGTTTATTATTAATAGAATAACATTTATGAAAATCAGGGACTTCTCCTTAGCAGGAATAATCACTGACTCAGGGCCATGCTTCCACTGTCAGTTTCAGTGGAGACAAAATAATCAATGGAAAATGAAATACTACTAAGATTCAATGATATATTTATCATAATAAAAATGAAAATGTTTGAAGTATTTTAGTGGAATCTCTCTAGAGTCATGGTGTTGGCTGAAGTAACAGTAAAGAACACTTCTTCTTCTTCTTCTTCTTCTTCTTCTTCTTCTTCTTCTTCTTCTTCTTCTTCTTCTTTTTCTTCCTCCTCCTCCTCTTCCTCCTCACTGCTGCTCCTAGCACTTTCATTTCTTTCTCCCTCTCTCTCTCTCACCTACCTTTCTATGTAATTGTTTTTACATTTTCAGGGAATTACCAAAGGGGAAACATGAGAATTTGTGTAAACTATAGACTCTGCTCACCAAAAGTATATGAATATGTGTAAGTTCACAAGAGGGTGGGCATTTTTACGGGTTCCATCAGTCTTGCATAATGTAGTCTCATGGACACAATAAACCCTCCAAATTTAATGTCTCTCATCATTATTGTTGATTTGCACTGGTAATTAGATGATATGAATAAATTATTTCAATTATTTGACAAATTATATTCAGCTATGCATTAGAGATTCATTCTGAGAAACACACCCTTTGGTGATTTTGCCAAGTGTTGAATATGATAGGGTACACTTACACAAACTAGTTAATGCATAGCCAATGTATTTAATATATTCAATGGCCCTGGTGGAATGATAAACTGAGGAAAATGTGATTAAGTCAACCACAAGGGAAATGCAAGCAATAAATGGATAGAAGACACAAGATTTATGATGCTATTGCCAGTGTATCATTGTATACTGTTTTATAAACTAAGGTACATTAAAATCATTATATATCAATGTAGTTTATTAGACATATATGTCAGAAACTTATTCACTCACTACTATCAAGTATTAAACAGCATATATACTGCCATATTTTATATGAGTGCTGGAATAAGTGTGTGTTTTGATCTGTAAAATATTGTTTATGTGTGTAAATACTTTGCCTGCAATCACGTATATGTGCCATGAACATGCCTTGTGCTCCCTAGAAGAGGACTAGAAGAGGGCATCAGATCCTCTGGAACTGTAGTTACAGGCTATTTTAAGGCACCATATTGGTACTGGGAATTGAACACGGATTCTCTGTAAAAGCAGTCAGTGGTCTTAACCACTGATCCATCATTCAAGCCCCTCAGTGTTTTGTTTTGTTTCATTCAAGCATCATAACTACAAACACATGAGTAATATGAGCAACTTGAAGATGGCAGTGGTGATATCATCAGGGAATAGAATGGTTCAGCACAGTTACACACTCACAGTGCTGCCAAATTATATGTTCCTAGGGGACTGTATTTATGACACCGTTCCTGCACAAGAACTTCATGATATCCCATTTTTACTTGTGTCTTCTACTTTCTTTCTTCTTCTTCACTATTCACTTATATTCAAGCTTCTCCTTTGGAGCCTTTGAAAGAAGACAGAAAATATCTTTCATAGAAATTATGTTTCTCAGTGACTGTCCTCTACAATCCTCTACAATTCCCTCACTGTCTGTAAATTGTATATACTAGGTTATGAAATATTCAACAAATGCAGTTTTGCTGTCTTTTCCTGCTGGAGACTTCTGTTTTACAAAACAGATTGTTTGCAACTGTGTTCCCCTTCTGCCTAATGGGGACCCTGGGGGAATGTTGTTGGCTTTGAGATTCAACTACATATTTCCAACAAATAATAGTGTTGAAGCCAATGAAATCTGATAGCAGCAGGCATTATTCAGTGATTTCTGAGTGGAATAGGTTCATATTTCTCTTTCCTTTGGGGGATGAAGGAAAAGGACACATAGGGATGTGTCAGCTAAAGCCACATAGAAGGAAATGATTTCAAAAAGGATTGAAGCAGTTCATGTTCTTTGGAGTCAAATGGGAGTCCTAAACTGTCAAGTTTAGCTTCAGTAGAAATGGGTTTCTCTTTGGGGACCAACAGACAGATGCATTTGCCTCCCATTTGGTTTGCTGATACAGCAGCCAAACTCTGGTAGGTGCTGTGAGGGACTGCCAGAAGGTTGAAGGCAGAAATAAATCATTTCACTCTGTTGGGTTCTTAAACCAATAGCAAGAATTAATGTTGCCGCATGAAGACCACAGTGCTTCCCAGAACCTGGGAAACCCAATCTATTACTGATGGTGTAAGCTAGTATCCTCTATAAAAAGCATGCCTTAGAATCCAACAGGTTGTGGATTGACCAGAAAAAAAGTCTGAAATATGGAACCTGGAATTTCTTGTATACTGAAATTTTGATGTAAACCATGCAAAGTTATCAATATAGTAAAAAGTAGACATACTCAGTTCAATGGCATTATTTTAAATTCAATGTCTATTTTACTGTGTATCTCTTACATGTCAGGAATTAGGAATTCAGTATCCAAAATACAGCCTCTGACTCCTAAAGCTAGAGTGTACTTGAGAACTAATCGAGTACACGGTAGTTTCCACGTGGGTATTGAATCATATATTAGGTGCAAGATGCTGTGAAAAGAGGAATACTTCCCACAGACTTGAGGGGTTCACAGAGGATTCCTAATCCCAGGAACAGTATCTATGAAATAGTTTTAATGCTTCAGTGGAGATAAACTTGTCAGAGCTTTGTGGAAAAGAGTCTAAATTTGAGGTCACCATCAGGACCCTCCACTGGGAGACTGGGGAAAACCCATGGAAGGGGAGGAGGATAGGGCATAGGAGTCTGAGAGGATGGAGGACACCAGGAGAATATGGCCTACCATAGCAATTCAATTGGGCTCACATGGGCTTGTCGAGGATGCAGTGGCAAGCATGGGACCCAGATGGGTCTGTACCAGGTCCCCGGGGTATACATTAGAGCTGTTAGCCTGTTGTTTTGTGGGACTCCTATCGGTGGGAACCAGTGATTTTCTTACTCTTTTGTCTTCTCTTGGGACTCTTTTCCTCCAATGGGGTTGCATTGTCTTATTGGATCTTGTTTTATGTTTTGTTGTTGTCTTTCGGAAGCATGGTATTTTCCGAAGAGAAACTAAGGCGGAATGGATCTGGGGGAGAGGGGAGATGAAGGGGTACCTGGAGGAAGTGGAAGGAGGGGAAACTATTCTCATGGTGTATTGCATGAGATTTGAGAAAGGAATATATTTTCAATACAAAATAATAAATAATAATCAAAAAAGAGAACATTTAAGATCTATTACAATGTCAGATTCGGCAATGTGAAATGGTTGAATGTAATGAGGGAAATAGGAAAACATGAATGAGAATCCAAGAAAGTTGTTAAAACTCAAAAAAATCAAAGCATGGATATTTTCACATCTGGGAGAAACATAGGGGTACTCAAATACCCCATCCACAACTTTAACTTTTATATAATATATATATATATATATATATATATATATATATTATATAAAATGTATATATATATAATTTTTTCATTTATTTTATATATGATTTGCTTGTATTTTTATTGTATGTTTATTAATTCTTTAGGTTTCATTCACATTATTTTGATTGCATCCATGTACTCATCTCCTTAAAAATCGACATCCTTCTCTCTCATTATATATGAACCCAGCTTTGTATTTGCATTGTTTTTGTTTTTGTTTTAAACCTATCTAATCTCATTAGTGCTGCCTATGAACTCTTATGCTTGTGACCATCCATGGTAATGTGCTTGATTCACCCTAAATGACGTCTAACTTCCCCATTCTTGGCAGATATCCATTATCAATAGTCCTCACCTGTAGTGATAATCCCTATCTGCATCCTCCTTCCATGATAAGATTTTATCTGACTTGAACTTGCAAAGTTATTGCTGACACACTGCCACAAATTCAGTGTTACCATGTACTCATCGATCACATCTGGATTTTATGGTCTTTCTGGTCCCTTTGCTGCAGTGATTTCTGAGTCTTGGGAAGAGAGAGCTGTGCCGTATAGATTTCCCATTTAGGACTGAGCATTCCACAGTCACATATCCTTTGCACACTGCGCAGCTGTGAGTCTCTGTACTAGTTGTCATCAACTTCAAAAAGAAACTTCTCTGATAAGGTTTGAGAGATGAAGTTATATACTGGGATAAAGGCATGTTGTTAGGACTTGGTTAAATACTATGTCCTATCGGGAGAGTAATAGCAGTAGGTTCTCCCTAACAGCCTATGTCCTTTATAGCCATGGGTTCTTGACCTTGATATCTCTGCCAGGCATGGTTTTCACCTTGTAGAATGAGAATAAGTTCAAGTAGAAAGGGGTTTGTTAGTCTCACAACATTCATGGCACTATTACGTCAGACGGCTGTTATTGTAGCTAACAACCTTCAACCTGAATTGGATTGATGATTACTTTTATCCTTTGGTAATACATATAACACCTTCTAGCTAACACTATGTAACACAACCCTCTAATCTGAATGTAGAGAACAGGGAGTACAAATTTATCTTGCATTGTATCTAAACTGATACTAATTATTAGGGAGATTAAAAACAGTTCCAGCTTCAGCATGAGGAGAAAACCTTATTTCCCATCAACCCAAGAAATTAGTCAAACAAATCAATCATAATTACCTGTTTCGGGGAAACCAGGGTTCACCGTACACTGTGTTAACTGTAACGCTTCCTTGAATAGTCACTGTGCGATTAATTTATTTCCTTGATGTTACGGTAACAATTAATAACTGGGAACTATAAAACTGAAAATCTTCTCACGGAAAAGGACAACATCATTCTGAAAAAGTGGCAGAATACACAACTGTAAAAGATTTTCTACCAACTTGTACCAACTATACTTCCCATTGAGGGTCAATATCCAGAATACATAAAGAACTCAGAAAACTAGATATCAAAAAATAAATGACCCCATAACAAATGGAGTATAGTTCTAAATACAGAATTAAAACAAACAAACATATAAACTCAAATGGCTGAGAAACACTTAAACGTTCACCGTCCTTAGTCATCAGGGAAAGGCAAATGAAAACTTTGAAATTTCATCTCACACAGGTCACTATGGCTAATATCAATAAAAACAAATGATAGCTCATGATGGCAAGGATGTAGAGTATGGAAAACACTCATCCATGGTTGGTAGGAGTGCCAACTTGAACAGCCACTATAGAAATCAATATGGCAGTTCTTCAGAAAGATGAGAATTGATCTACCTCAAGATCCAGCTGCAGCACTCTTGGCAATATAACAGAAGAATGCTTCATTCTTCCACAGAGATACTTGTTTAACCATATTTATTGCCACTCTATTCATAACAGCCAGACATTGGAAGTAGTCTAGATATCCATCAACAGAACAGATAAGAAATTGTGATACATTTATACACTGAAGTGTTACTAATTGTTTAAAAAAATTAAATTTTTAGCTAGATAGATGGAACTAGGAAAAAAATCATTCTGAATTAGGTAACACAGACCAGAAAAGACACATATGATATGAATTTGTTGATATGTGGATATTAGCTGTTAGGTCAGTGATGACCAAGCCACAATCCTTAGAACCACAGAGGTTTGGTATAAAGAGTTTCTTGTGGGGGAGTGGTTCAGATAGCTCTTCTTGGGGAAGGGAAATAAAATAAATACTTATGGATGGATGGAGGTGCTCAGATGAGATTCTATGTAGAAAATAGAAGGAAAGAGGGGAACAAATGAGGGAATATGGGGAGAGACAGCTAAAATTAAGGACCATTTAAGGAGTAGTATGGAAGGCTAGTACAGTAGAAACTTCCTAAACTATATACATGTATAAAAACACTTTAAATGAAACCACCAATATAATGGGGGGAGAGAGCTCCAACTGGCCATCTGTTGTCACCAATTGAAGCTTCCAATGTTTGGGTTACATTTAATTGAGTTTAGTTGAGTTGTTGGCCAAAGGATTTCCAGGGGATCTCTCAAAAACTCTTGCTATTTCCAAAACTAAAGATTGTTCTCCATAAACCAACAGCAAGTTCCCATTGCTGAAGAGACTACCTTCATACTCATTGAGTACAGTGAAGTTAAGCCTTCACCTCTGCATTCTAGCATTTTTGTGTGGGAAGATACTATGCAGGCTATCAAAATAGAAATATAAACATAAAGCCAGCAACAAACACTTTGGTACACAATGGTATCCTACTTGCAAGAAATGCTAGTGCAATGATGGTACCAAGCTTGTGGGAGTAACCAACCCACATCTGATTTGATGGAAGGACAACTGCAAGAGATAGAACACATACTGGACACTGCTTTGGTAACCAAGAAACTGAGATTCAAGAGTCCAAGAACCTAGGGTAAAGCCAAATACTACTGTTCTTAAACAAACAAATGAATAACATAGAAATAAAATAACTTTTAATGTAATCTGCTGTAGTCACTATATTCTTAGATCAGTGCCTTGCACATCTATCATCAGAAAAGCTTCCTCCTGCAGCATATGGGAGCAAATACAGAGTCCTAAAGCCAGACATTCTGTGAGAGAACAAGGAATCCTCATCCCTGTAGAGGACGTCTCCATCTAATAATTCCTGTCTTCAGCGCTCAGGGAACTGAGCAGACTTGGAGGCAGAAAGAATGTAAGAACGAGTGGGAATGGAAGACACCAAAAAAACAAGGCCCTTTAAATTAACATGACTGATGCTGGTCTGAACTCACATATGAACTCATAGAGTTGACGCAACATACACAGGATCTGCATGGGCCTGCCCCGGATGGGATCATACAGCTAAAAGGAAAAATGGACATATATCCCCATCACTAATCCAGAAGCAATCTTCAACTGATAACCACTTGCAAATGAAAACTTAGTTTTCTCCATGGGGGTCTCACTGGGGAAACAAACTACTCTTAAGGGTAAGCTACATATCTTGAAGTAAATGGACAACAAAAAATAACCCAGTGTATGTTTTCAGGTTCCCTGTCTCATAATATCCTGTCAGGGCTCTTATTTTCAAATTTTATTTTATCTTATACTTTACTTTTATTTTTATTTTATTATATTCATAGATAGATGATAGATAGATGATAGATAGATAGATAGATAGATAGAATGGTGATACATAGACAGATAGACAAACAGATAGATAGCTATTATTTTTCTTCTCTATTATACTCTAGAGGTCCTTTTTGTACATATAATGGCTTCAAGTTTAGTGTTTTCATGGGATTTCTCAATGTGCATACAAGTGGAACTCGGATTCTTGTGCCTTCTTTTGGTCTCTTTCCTGTTTTTTTTTTAATTTAATTAATTAGTTTTTTGTTTTACTTATTTTATTTTGTTATTATCATATATAAGCATTATCTTGTCTAATGATAGAGAGAAAAGGAATAGATCCAGATGAAAGGAGAGGTGAGGAGAAGCTGGGAGGAGTAGAGTGAGAGAAAAATATAACTAGAATCTATTATGTGAGAAAAATAGTTCTTCTAAAATAAAAAGGGTAAAAATGATATGAGTACTGCACAATTCATCTATATAATGAACACACACCTTTCTGTTCAACCATCCTCATAACACTTGAAAGAATTCCTCCCCCATCAATGGGATAAAGGTAAAGTAACAGAAGAGCCAATAAAAGACTCCTTTTGATAAGTAAGTAACTTTATTTCCCTTCAATTTAATGTCCTCTAAAAATTCAAGATAAAATTTACTTGCCTTATAAGATCACTAAGAGTTGTGGTCTTTACGAGGTCATGAAGGATCTGCCTTCAAGTGTGCATTAATATATTTTATGAGACTATATTCCTAATGAAGAGGTTGTGTTTAACTGGATTTATTATCTCAGTTTCCTTTAGGCTCACTTTAACTTCTGCAATGTTCTCACACAACATACAGGTTATTGTCAGATGCTTGTGCCTTGATAGTCAACTTTCCAGGCTCTGAAACCATGAAAAATGAATTCATTAGTGTGAATGCGTGTGTTGCATACTTGTTCCTGTATACACATACATGTGTATGTGCATATGGAGACCAGAGGTGTAAATCAAGCAGCAATCTCAATTGTTTTCCATCACTTTTGAAAGTCTCCATTGAACTGATTTGTCTAGACCAGCTGGCCAATTAGCTCCAGAGATTGTCTATCTCCACATCTCCAGCACTGGGATTACAGGAGCATACCACTATGCCCAGCTTACATGAATCTGAGGATCTAAGCTCAGTCTTCATACTTGAGAAGCAAGTGAATTAAGTCCTGAATCATGCCCTTAGCAGCATCACTCTATTTATAAATTATGCCTGTAATATTATATCATAGTGGTAGAGAATTAACTAAGACATAAAGCGAGGGAACATCCAAGGAAGGATAACTTTATATTTTGCTTGTTATTGAGAGAGAGGAGAGTAGAAAAAAGATTTAGTAACCTCGCTTTGGACCATGTGTTTGTGGTTTCACTTACAGAAATACTTTTAAAGCTATGGAGGATTCTATACCTTTGGAGGTGAAACTAGGAGGAGAAAGGGACAGGAAAGGGTTCGAAGATTGATTGACAGGAAATGAAACCCTTACCTTGTAATTTCCAGCTTCTGTGTAAAGTAGGAACAATGAAGTCCCTGAAAATAATGCAGGATGTGGTTAGGTCAAAGATTTGCAGAGCACGGAGCACGTTAGAAAATGTTAAAAAATTATGGTAAAGAGTAAAATGATGCCACTCAGGAACACAGAGTTACTGCTGCCAGAAGTCTTTTGTTCTGTGTGAATGGAAATTAACACTGATCTCTCATTCCGGGGATAAAGTCAGTGTTCGGCTTCAGTATCTTTGGAAGATAAATTGCCAGAATGCCAAGAGAGCTGATGAAAACTGCCCAGGCCAAGAATTTGGAACTGTATGAATGAAATATGTACCTGTTTTTGTATCTATGTTTATGCTGCCCTTTTGCAGAGGAATTTAATTGTTAATTTATAAATGATTCTCAATTTTTCATGTTTGGCAGAAACATGTATTTGCACTTTCAGAAAAGCATACACTTGGTAAGTTACCCAAAGGTAAAAAACAGTTATAAAAGAAATAATACGTGATGGAGAAATGTTCTCATTGCTGAAAGCTAGTAAATAATAGTAAGAAAAAGCATAGCACGGGTGGTATGATTCGGTAAAATACCACTGAGAAACATAGGAGACAATAAGTGTGTTAGAAAGCCAAGAGTAGACTTCAACCTTTTATTGTTTTCTCTCAATTCATTGCTTTTTTAAAAAGTTGCTTTTTCAAACTCCTTCACAATTGTTCTTACCTCTAGATTGTAATGGGGATGCTTCTAAATTAAATATGAATAAAAAACTAAATGAAAAAAATCTAAAAGAGTTAGGCAAAGGGGCAATATAAATGGCATAAATACAAATCACTTAACAAAATTCTGAGGTTCTCTTGACAGATGTGGCCTGAATTGTGTGCCCTGTCAAAAATAGGCACCACTCACAGCTTGTTGTGCCTATATTTAAAAATAAAGGCTGTGTAAGTTTGATCAACATAACATGACCTCATATCTGGCTAGAGGAGGCCATTATCCAACCTCTGGTTTCTATAGGCAAAGAGATGGAAGACATATAGAAAAGCAAAGACTGAAGTGACATGTCTAGAGTGACATGTCAAGGGACACTGAAATAGCTGGGAACTCCTCAGAAACTGTCCAGAAATAAGGAATGGTTATCGCAGAACCTTCAGAGAATGTAATCTTAACAACATTGTTTGCAGAAAGGAAGGGACTTTTAGGGAATATATTTCTCTTGTTTTAAACTATCTGATTATGGGCACTCTAGGAAACTAATACATCACATGAACTATTCACAAATGCTTGCAATAAGCTCAGCCATGGCATCAGACAAGTCCCTTTCTGGCTGTTTATTAGTTAAGCCAGATGGCTTTGCTTTCTGAGTCATTCCTTTTTTGCTGAGGTTTTCCTTACCAAAGGCCCCACCACCTTTCCTTTTTGTTTTAGAAATGCTTTATTTCCCAATTCTAACATGAGAGCACTTCATTGGGCCAGCATACCAATTACATCTTCAGATTTAGAATGTGTGTCTAGACTTCCAGGGACTTTTACAGAGGATTTTAAGGGCTTTGGGAAACTTTTTCTTCCAACCATTGACCCAGCTACAGTTCATCATATTTGACTTCATGAGTTTTATGTATATCTATTCATATATAGAGATATATAGACATATATGTGCATGAATATATATATATATGTATGTGTGAACATATATGTATGTATATATATATATGTATTTTTAATCTATCTAAGTAACATGGAAAGTGAGAACTAAGTAATGATAATTTTTAAAAAAGCAGAAAGAAAGGAATTGAAGACTCTCCTCCAAAATGCTAATAAACAGATTTGGAAAATCAAATGCTCTTTTCTAATCATTAAACACCAGGAAAAATTGCACTTCTTTAAAATCAGAAGATATGCAGAATGACAGACCAGGACTTTAGACATGTTTATCTGCCTTTCATTTGTATGTGCACACAGGACTTAATCACATACACAAAAGCCCATAGTCACACACACACACACACACACACACACACACACACACACACACACACACAGAGAGAGACCCTAGTGTACAATGAAGAGTATAGATGGACAGGAGGCAAAAAACACATATGCAATGTATATCTCCTCATGTATAGAACCACATATTAAAAATAGTTTGTTGTCATTAATAAGATGTAACACTGAAGTAAGAATAATTTTAATAATTTTAATTCAGGTATCTCCTTAGATTTCAACCACTCATCTATCTAGCCAACACATCACGGCTCTGAATTATCTCTCTGAATTTGGGGAAATCTGTATCCAAAGATTCTAAAATGCACCATTCTTTTTTTCCTCACCAATTAGGAGTCAGCCACCTTAATCTGATGCATAAAATTCCAAACCACATCTTGAAAATACATTTGAATGGCATTTACTAGTATGAACAAAATTACATTTTCAATAGAGAAATTCTTCCAGTGGAAGTTAATGAGCATCTGGTATAGCCTATATTAATATGAATGTGTGTCCTGTGCAAGAAGACAAATAGCAAAGTAGTATTTGAAACCTTCTACTGATATTAGTGATTTCATCTTATTTGCTTCTCTAATCACTTTTATTTTTCTCCTTCCACTCAATCAGTGTGACCCAAATCATTAACTTAGACAAAACTACACTTATATGGGAACATATCTACAATTTCTAGTATAACAATGCTTACAGGGCAGCAGCTTAAGGAATGCTGTGGGATTGCTGTGTTTTCTGTGAGCTTGGGTGTATCTGCAGAATCTGGATGGCCTTGAGCAAGACTGCAGGCTCAGTTGTTAACACAGAGCAAAAATTTGTTAGAAAGAATAGATGAAATTTTAATTTAGTTTTTCATGCTCTGCTCCTTGACCCCTACTGGGAGATGTGTTTGCCTATTGAGCACACCTAAATTTATGACTCATCCACTTGACAAACAATCATGTAAATTAATGACACTTGATAAATATGCTTTTTGCGATTGCAATAATGACAAAACTGTGTTTTGTTAATGGGGCCATTTATAGCTCACTAATTTTAGATCAGTAAGAATGAAGTTTATTTGTTCTGTAATTGTTTTCAATGCCCTTGCTTTGTCTTTGAGTTTAAAATGATTCTAACTGTGAAAGAGACTTCTTCAACAATGTTATAAACATTCCTCCAATACCATCTCTTACTTAAGTTAAATGCAATTTACACTTTCAGGAAAATATATATTTGCTGCTCAGTGGAGATACACTTAAACAAAGCAGAAAAAAATATTCTTCCACTTTTTCTCACCTCTGATTTTTTTAAAGTTCATTACACTCTTCTCTTTTCAAAATAAACTAATAGGACCAGAAACATCACCACAGGTAAGTGGCTGATGTTTTGCCTATTTACTTTCTTATTAGAGAAACTCTTGTTCTTTTGGACTCAACATTAGATAAATCTATTTTCAGATGCTCATGCATTACTCCCTGACTTTTAGGCCATCCCTTCCAAGTCATCCACTGTTTGGGCTCTGTAAAGAGATTTCTTCCCACCATTAATGCCAATAGTCTTTGGGACTTTCCTATCTGTGATCATCACACATGTAGGTGATATACCTTACCTGTTCCTTAAGAATCCCACCCACATTGACCTTTGCCTTTTAATTTTCCCGTCTGTGCTCTCAGATCCACTACTGGATCTCCTTCTGTAAAACCTCAAACTCCATTATTGATTGCCTTCACCTTTTCTAGCCTATCACTGATAGCAAATGATAGTAGTAATCCTGTACTTTTATCTTGGCACATTTTCCTTTTTTATCCATTGTATTCCTCTGTGGGTAATTGCCATTAAGTATTTTATCTTTAGGAAGATTCCCCCAACTATTTAGTCATCTATACCTTTTAACAATTTCTTCAAATACAGAATTTTATTGATTTTTCTAGCTCACATTCTTGGACCGTAAACTTAATCTCCAACATTCCCAAACAGGGAGAACTACTGAAAGAACATTTTTCTTTTTTCTTGCATTTAAGCATCACTGAGGATGTTCCTTCTCTAACTTCAGCGTTATCTTTAACGTTATCTGCCAATATTCTTCCATATTCCTAGTCAGCTTTTCTATTTTCTAAAGATGAAGTTCCCCCATCCTTCTAAATTCTCATCCAAAACCTTGGTGTATGTGGTGTGAAATTTATCTGTGGAAGAAGCAAAAAGCAGGTATTGTGTACTCACTTTCCTATCCCTGCATCTACAGACTTATTTTCATCAGCACCCACCCTAACACACTTCTTCTCCAAGAAAATGACAGAAACATTACCAACTCTTTGAGATTTATTTGTTAATTCCCCCATTGTCTCTTTCTTTCTGAGCATAAAATCAGGCCATCAGCCATGGTGGCAAGTCTTTTACCCAATGAACCATGTCTTAGACCCACCTTCTGTATTTTACCTTTCATCTTCTACACATCTCAATTTTTCTAGAGTTTTATTGTGACCTAACTACTCTCTCTGTCCTTTTCTTGTATATATTTGTATCAGTCAAAACTTCACAAACTCCTTATGTTTAGACTTTTAAAAACTCTGCTGCTTTAGAAAAAACTTCCCACACTCCTTGATGTTTCACATCAAACTATTTGGCAGTCTATTACAACATTAACTCTTGTGGTAATAAACTCAGAAGTTGCCTCCATACTGGAAGAGTGGTGGACACACAGACAGGTACCAGATAGCATCTCACAGATTGAGAAGCAGCATGGAATTTTTTTCCTCCTTCTATATATTGTCCTAGGCATAATTTCTTATAGCATATGGGATAAAGTTTTATTAATATTGTATTAATAGAACAACATACCCAAGAAGCATGAGAAAACAAGGGAGAGTTCATTCTAGAATACATTGTTATGGTTCAATCTCCTTCAAGTATAATTGACTATTTTCCCAGTTCTTTGCAAGTTCCTAAGAAAAACATTTCAGGGACTTTGCATGTGGTAGGGGAGAGCAGAAGGATGAGTTATATCATCTCATGGTTGTGACTGTTGTGAAGGTTAATCTAGGTTGTCAACTTGACGTACCTAGCTAGAGAGAACAACAAATGTGCAACTGCCTCCATCAAGTTGGGCTGTGGACATATCTCTGGGACATTTCCATGACTGCTACCTGAAGTAGCATGGCCAAGTCTATTGTGGACAGTACCATTTCTGTTTGGACCGGGAAATTAAAAATGAACCAGAGAGCAGATAAGTAAGCAGCTTTTCTCCATGGAATTTGCTCCAGTGCCTGCCTCCAGATTCCTGCCTTGAATTACTAACATTGATTCCCTCAAAGTTGGCCCATGATCTGTAACTGTAAGAAGAACAAAACAAAAACAAAAACAAACAAAGAAAAACCTTCCACCTCCAAGATAATTTTGGCAAGGGCATCCATAACAGTAACAGAAGCAACTACAAATAAGGAATTTTCCACAATACATCAATTATTCTGGAAGACAGTGTCATCTAAGGTAAACACATCTACAAGGGAGGATAGGCCTAAAGTGCTGGCAACACGAAGCCTGTGTCCTACAGAAAAAGACTTAGTCATTTTCAAAAAGCAAGTTTTTGTAGAATTAGTATTTTTAAAATCAATTGTGTTTAGCAAAAACACAAAGTTGGTGTTCTTAGTGTATCTCTCAGCTATATTTTATTATAAAAGTCTGATTTGACTAAGGTAGGTCATTTTACATTTACCCTATGATATTTAACATATCTATATTAATTTAAATTGAAATGTTTGATAATTCCCTTTATACAACTCTTGCTTGCTAGTTTGCTTAGCACTGTGATTCTCAAGTGATTTAGGAAAGTCTAAAACATTTTTTGTGATTATCATTTCTTAATTCAATTCTATTGTACCAAAAGTACCCTCCCTTTCTTTATTATTTAATTATCGTGGAGTGTATTAAGATTTATTTTCTGGCTTGCCTTATGATCCACCAGCACTTCAAAACACTAGGTATCCTGAATACCAGGATACAATGCTCGACAAACACCATGTGGAATTCGAGAAGAGTAAAATTCATGCTTGTGTTGCTTTCAATACCGTTAATGATACTATTTTTAGCAATTGCAGAAAATACTGTGATAAGAGGATTCAAGTTTCAAATATAATTTCAGATATATATATATATATATATATATATATATATATATATATATGCCTTTATGTTAATTTTCCCAGCCTCGCCCATGTTAGATGATTTACTCATCAGGATGTATGGCTTGCTGTTGAATTGCACATTTTGTCTTAAGAAGTACTTTTCTGTAGCTGTAGTATTCCTCCCATGCTATTCCTCCTATCATAAGTATTCCTTTGTGTATTCAAGCATTCATTCTACTGTCATTATATTGTATATATATTTTTCTTTTCATAGCAATCAATCAATTTTTTGACACCTAAAATGTATTTTTGAAAGATAGCACTTAGTCGGGTCATATTTTATTTTTTCAGTCATGAGGAAGGGAGTAGAGACGGAGTATTATTGAAATTATTTTTTGAATATAATGTTCCATTATTCCTTTTTTCATTTTTTTATTAAGAAATTGTCTACTCACCCTACATACCACCCACAGACCCCACATCCTCCCTCCTCCCACCATCCAGCCCTCCCTCCCAAGCCACCCCACATCCCCACATCCTCCGAATCAAGGTCTCCTATGGGGAGTCAGCAGAGCCCGGCACACCTAGCTGAGGTAAGTCCAAGCCCCTCCCCGCCACACCAAGGTGCCATACCTCAGACTCTGTGCTCCCAAAAGCCTGCCCACGTACCAGGGATGGATCCACAGTCACTAGTCCACAGTTCATGGGCCGATCATCTCTGCACGTCCTCCCATTGTGATCTCGAAGTCCCCTGCCAGCAGAATCCCTCCTCTCTCCCATCCACTGGATTCCCAGAGCTCAGCCTGATGCCCAGCTGAGGATCCCTGTATCCATCTCCATCAGTCATTGGATAAAGGCTCTATGATGACAGTTAGGGTATTCACTAGTCACCAGAGTAGACCAGTCCAGGCACCCCCTCGATCACTGCCCTCAGTCCAAGATGGGATCATCCCTGTGGATTCCTGAGAGCTTCCCCGGCACCCTGCCTCTTCCCCCTCCCATGACGTCTTCATCTATCACGGTATCTCCCACTCCGTCCCTGCTCCAGCTCAACTGTCCCATTTCCCTACGTTCTCACCCCACCCCACCTCATTCCTTGCCCTCTGCCACTCCCCACAACTCCCAGCTGGCTCATGCAGATCCCACCCACTTCTACTTCCCTGGGCTATCCATGTGTCCCTCCCATGGTCCCTCCCTGTGAGCTAGCCTCTCAGACGCCCTGGGCTGCAGTCTGGCTTTTGACTGATTTATTGCGCAGAGTATTTTACTGATGTGATGTAGTTCTATGTGTCTGTTCAACTTTGGACATTTGTGCCTCTTGTGTTATAGTCAATAAAAGGAAGAAAGGCCTGCTGTGATCAATACACAGAAGACTTTCCTTCTAATAAGGAAGAGTTTTCTTCTAGTAGTCCTACAGTTTCTTTTCTTCTGTTTAAATATTTAACCACACTTCTCATAGAAGGTCTTTTGGAACATGGATACTTCACTATTAAGAAAATAATTATCATTGCTAAAAGTGGGCTAATTATCTGAATCAATATTCCTCAAAAAATGAATAGACAAAAAAATGACAAACAAATGTTGAGCATGACCAATCAAGAAGGGAATATAAACCACAACCCGATGTTATACCTTCCCACTAATGTTAGTATGCCTACTGTCAAAAAAATAACAAGACTGTATAGTGTTGGTAAGAATGCAGAAGCATGAGAGACCTATTTATATATTTTCAGATGGAAACTAAATCTATGTATCTGTTATGAGGCCCAAATGAAGTGTTTTCTAAAATAATAGTAGACCTACTATTATCCAGTAAACTACTATTATCTAGCACTCCATATATGGGTTTGTATTAAGAGACACAAAATCTGTTTGTGAAAGAGAAATCTGTATTTCAGTGTTCATTATGTCATGTCATGGTTTATACCAACAAAGAGTTGAGTAAAGAAATATTATATACATACACACTAGGGGATCACTACTCATAGTTAACAAGAAAATCATAACTTGATTTGTGTTGACATGGAGGGTATTGAACTCTGTGAAATAAACCAAGAAGAGAATGATCCATCCTGCATGATTTTACTTATAAGAACAAATACAATTACTAAGAACTTTGGACATAGCTAAAAGACATTTAGAATGGTAGATAATCGGGCTTGAAGTTGGAGAGGAAGATCGTAACACAGTGGTTTAAAATTCAGTTCCAGTTAGACAAGAAGCTTAAAACATAAATAAATATATGAAAATATAATTCTCTCCAGTAATGCATTCATTTTGTTTATAATAGTCATATTACTCAATACTTCTGAAAGTGAATCTACATTAAACAAAATATATAACTGAAACTGTGTAGTTTATGCCCATAACAATGAGAAGTAATCATTGGATCAGCAGTCACTCAGCATTATCTGATACCTGTTTTAAAAGCATCTTTTTTTTTTTTTTTTTTTTTTTGGTTTTTCGAGACAGGGTTTCTCTGTGGATTTGGAGCCTGTCCTGGACTAGCTCTGTAGACCAAGCTGGCCTCGAACACACAGAGATTCACCTGCCTCTGTCTCCCAAATGCTGGGATTCCAGGCATGCGCCATTAAAAGTGTCTTTAATCACTGAAATTTAGTATGTGTTTCATATAGTGCATATACACAGAGATGTATATACACACTAATATGTACAATAAAATGAATTTATCAGAAAATATTAATTTGTATAAAACCAAATTTGCTAAGAATAAAAAATACTTTCTATTTTCCATGACATAGTTTTAAGAACATTTACTCTTATTCATGCATATGAGCATTTTGCTTACATACATGCCTCTGCAGCACTTGCATGCCTCATGGCCATGGGGTTATAAAAGGGCATTGGATATTCTGAAACAGGACACAGAGATAGTTCTGAGATGCCCTGTGTGTTCTGGGAACCAAAGTAACCTAGATTGTCTGGAAGAGCATATAGTGCTCTTAACCATTAAGGCATCTCACCAGAACCAACACATTAAAATTTTAATGTCAGATATTGTATTACCCTGAAAAAGACCTCATACGACCTGGGCCTACTGTCTGGATAATACTACCATTACCAAGAATAATTGAAGATTTGAACATTGCATTTTAAAATGGAATTTTGATACAGACTAATAAAGAAAGTTTATTCTCAGAGATGACTTGAGTTGAAGTTCTTGATTTACAAGTTGTTGGCTAAAATGTATCTAATGTCTTGGGAATATCATTAAAAGTCTCCCTGAGAACTTTATCTGGCATCCTTTAATATAATCACATTATATAATCATTTCTGAGGCTTAATGAATATATGGGCACATTATCTAACCAAAAGTTCATGACCCTACTTTCCAACAATTATAGTCCATCACATTAATCTTTTTCTCAGCTCTAAGGCTCTCTGAACTTGTAAGCCCATAATATATTTCCTAAATAGTGGAATATCTACATTTAACAATCTAGAAATCCAATCTAAAGTATTTGCCTTATGAGACTTCTTGCATTTTACATCATATAAATGTTCCAAGCCTTCATGCATAATTACATTGAGTCATATATAATCAGTCAATAGACAATAAAAACCTTCTAATATTTTAATTAGTGACAAAGAATCAATAGTTATTTGGATATGTTTTAAAGATCTTTTAAATACATCTCAATTATCTGATTGACTCCAGTGTAGCCTTTGGCGGTCCTGGATGCATTTTTAAACATATCTAAATGGAATTTGAACGTCTGGAGGGTGGCTTGGAGGGGAAGACTGGAAGGGCAGGAGGAGGGAAGAAAGGCGGATCTGTGGTTGGTATGTAAAATGAATTAAAAATTCCTTAATAAAGAAAGAAAGAAAGAGAGAGAGAGAGAGAGAGAGAGAGAGAGAGAGAGAGAGAGAGAGAGAGAAGAAAGTTTCTTTGACATAGACATTATGATCCACGGTAAGAACAACTGTAGGCTATTTTATATGAAACACTTAAATTATTTGAATGAAGAGTCCCGTGCAGCAAACACTGGGAGATGAATGGCAAGTGTCTTGGAATTTCTATTGCTGTGATAAAAAATCACAACTAAAAGTATTTAGAAGAAGGAGTTTATTTAACTTTCCCTTTCACATCACTCTTCACCATTGAAGGAAGTCAGGGCAGGAACACAAGGTAGGAAATTTGAGTCAGGAACTGAAGGAATGTAGTGAAAAGGTGCTGCTCACATTATTGCTCCTCATGGCTTACGCAGACTGATTATACAACTTAGGTCTGCATGCCAAGGGGAGGCACCAGCTATGAGGAACAGGGCTTTTCTACATCAATAATTAATAAAAAATATGCCTGAAAATCTTGCCAATAAGCCAATATTATAGATGCTTTTCTCAACTGAGAATCTCTCTATTCAAATGACTCTGTGTCAAGTTGACAAAAAAGTAAATGATTTAATTGACTTTTCCTTCCCTAAAATGCTTCAAAGTTACAAATACACATAATGAAATCTAGAAATCGACATTTTGAACAATAATTTGTTACTTGGAGAATGCCTCAATAAAGATATATATATATATATATTGAAAGTTACTACTTAACTTTGAGTATGTATTCATACCAAAGTGCAATTAATTAAATAGTTGTCCAGTAACTCTATGGGCTGCTAGGTGGTTTCCTATATCATTCACCCTTAAGCTCATCATTGTTAATTTTTGAATTAGAGTTTTCTCAGTTAAAAATTATTTACTAATATATCATTCCCACATTGTATCAAAAGGTTTTTTATAGAAATACTTAACTGCAATATAATGTATTCCATTTTGCTTTGTTATAAAATATACCCCAAACAAAACAATTCTTATATCTACTCATTTAAGTGTGTTCAAATGTAATCCTTTTCAAGATATAGGAATGATATTAATTTATAATAGAATTTTATAATGTATACCAAGCATTTTTGATGTGTATAAAATATTGAAATGCACATAAGTTTATGTTAATGTAGTTGTCTCTTTACAACCTTAATGAATTAAAATTTAGATATCTTAAAATTATCTCTTCAAACTATACAATTTACAATTAGAGTATTCATAGAGTTATCCAGACATCATACATTCAGTTTTAGAATTTTTTTTATGATCCTCAGAGGCATTTCATATTCAGTAGGGAACACTCCTCTCTCAGTTCCTAGCAGTGGGTCAATATTAATCTACTTTATACCATTATTTCTTTTCATTGAATGTTTAATATGCAGAAATTCTTATATACATGCTCATTTGTGACTGGCTTTATTTAGTAATATATCATAAAATACATTCATGTCATAATGTACAATTGCTAAATTATTTTTACTAATAGTATTTTTCTATTGATAATACACACAGCACAACCTGCCTATCCTTTGACCTTCTTTTTAAATTCAATGAGTTGTTTCCATGAATATTTTTGGTTCTTATTGTTGAGTAGATATTTTATTTTTATTTCTCTGGAAGAACTGAAGTGTCAGTCAAATGTTATCTAAATATTTACTCTTTTTGAAGAATTGGCAGATAATTTTAAAGTATCTGACTCATTTTACTTTCTCAAAAGCAATTCCATTCTTATAATTTATTCACATCCTCACCAACAGTTGTTATTACTTGTCATTTTTTATCATAAAAATTAAGATGTTTTCTACACTGAAGGAAGACTTGCCCATCTTTATAAATTCTTGTTGATCATCTGCATATCTTCTTTGGGAAAATTGCTGTTGAAATTTTAATTAGGGCATTAGTAACTCTTTATTGAATTGTAAGAATCAATTAGCACTTGATGTAGAACTCACATTTTTGAGGAAGAGGTTTGGAGCTCTTGATCCTCATTATCTTTCCAGACTAGAATCATTGATGTGATCCCCGACAATCTTGAAAAGGGTGAGTTGTCTCTCTGCCTTGTTCACACTACTTGTTCTTGTTTAGAATATCCAAGTTACACACAGCTAGATGCAAGGCACATGTTCCACAGTATTAACAAGCACATTGTAAGTAACGATAAACAAAGCATCAAGCAAAGTTTAGGGTTTCTGGAGGAAAAGTATTGACTGCTAAGTTTGAATTTTAATAGGTATATTTAGTTCATTCTACAGAGAGAGAAGGAACAGCTGTTTGTCTATTAAAGTGATAAACCATTTGCTTTCTCCTTTTAAGTTTTGCTGTTTGTTCATTTCACATTGCTGGTGACATCATTCCTAACATGCAGGAAATGAGCTAAAAGCGAAAAGACCCTTAAAAAGAAATGATGAAATGATCATATCAGGTAAAAGCTATTATTTATGAATATTTATGAATATTTATTTAATTACTTGCTGGCAAAGATGAAGCATTTGAGGTGAGGCTTAAGAACAAAAACAGGATATAATATGTAGAAATTCTTAGAAAAATGAAGGACTCCATAAAAGATCAAATCAATATAAATTTTAAACTTTATCATGGTTTAAAATACCATCCTTATGTAGACTCTGTGTACATGTTCTATGGTTCCTGTTTTTAATAGATGAGAGTGGGGTTATATTCATATCATGTTTGTATATCACCAATAACAGTTAGCTTTTCCAAAAATGACACTGTGTTTCTTTTCCATTAGCAATAAAGAATTTAAAATGTAAAATGTGAATATAGACAGACTGCAAATTGAAATCTGTCAAAGATATGTAATCTCTATTGTGATATAAATTGTTAGATGTCATTTTAATACATGGTATATCAGATGTATACATGCTAGATGTTGTTGTAATACACTTGTAATACATGATCATGTTATTTTATACAAGTACATATAAAAATAAAGTCATAATTATTTTGAATAAATCTGGAATGGATCAAGTATCTAGTTCTCAGACATTTCTGTGGTTTATTTTAAATTTTACCATATCACATTCCAGTAAAATCTTTCTCTTTATTTTGTAGTTGAATAAAGAAGCAAGTCTATAACATTTTTATTTTAAGGACCAGTTTGGGCTATTTAAAAAGATAGTGTACACAGAAATTTGCATTTCATGCAAAAGAAATTACACTGATAATTGTAATGCTGTGGTAAACTGCTGGTATTTTTTTTCAAAAATATGCATGAAAAACAGTTAATGCTTACTTTCAAATATATTATGAAGTTCAGCCCCTTCAGTTCTGGAGGTGGTTAATCATTAACTGGAGAATATCGAGAAAAATGCATTGAGAAGAATGAATGATCTGGAAACAACCTTTTAAGAGTAAAATGTAAGAAAGAACAAATATTTATACTGGAGAAAAAAGGGCTATTTCCAAACATTAAAATTATCGTTAGATGATATGTGGGAGAAAGACTTTTGATCTAATATTTATGAAGCAGAAAGATTAGCATGCTACTTAAAAAAAGGCTTTATTAGAAGTTAAAATAGTTCTAGATGTATCTTTGACAAACAGATTTGTGCCCTTGAGCAGTGCTTTGGTAAGTCTGGGCATCCATTACCACCCAAATTATATCAAACAGCACACACGGTTCTAAAATGTTTATTCTACATGGTATTTAATTATTTATGTATAAATTAATTAACATATATAGATGTATATTCCATGCTGTCCTTCAGAGTGGTAAAAATCTTGTACAACATATATTTCCTTTGCTTCTGATTCTCATTTCATAATCAAAAAATGAGCTAAATGCAATGGTACCAGCAACAAGGACAAAGATTCAGTGCTGTATCCACATTCACTATTAGACTCCTTCAATTAAACACTTTCTAACCAAACTGCCTTTCAGAATAAATGGTTATACACATAATGAGGCACTGATGAAGCATATTATCACCAATTTATTAACATAGCCAATACCAAAGAACTATATGTAGACTGATTTCTAATAAAATGAATGTTAATGGTGATACATATATACCCCTGAGGGTTCTTTCTACAATATCTTCATGGTTATGGGTAGAAGACATTACCTTTTAAAAGCCTTTGAGTGGGAGAACAAAAGACAATAGCTGATAATGACTCCACACTGGAGAATAGTAACCATAAAAATAAATCTTAGATTTTATTCATACTCTCCAAGAGTAGTCTGTAGAACAATAGAAATGTTGCTCACATTTGTCCTTTATATTTTAGGGCAACCATATTATGGTGAGAAAATGCAGGGAATAACATACACATTTATTCAGAAGTGGTTATGGTAAAGTGTACATGTGAGCATGTATGTGCATGCGCACACACACACACACACACACACACACACACACACACAAAACACTCCTCATGAGGAATGAATAAAGAAAATAGCCCACTAAGACTGTGTTAGAAAAAAAGAAAGGGAGAGAGATCTTATTGTGACTGTTTATAGGAAGTCATGTGGAAATCACTTGATTTGAATCTGAGTGTGACATTGTTCTAACCATTCAAAGGGAAAATACTTAGCTGTGTAAATGTTTTGGATATAAAATTATAGAAATTCTGAAATGGCAGAAAATGTTTTTCTATGGCAGTTTACTTGATTTGAGGGGCTGAATTTTATGCTAAAATACACATTGGAATTGTTGAACATGAGCGGAAATTAAGGAGAGTAGGTTTTTGTGTGTTTTTCAATAGATGACAAGTCCAAATATAGATTTATGAAGCAAATCATTTATAGGTCTCAGCAGCTAATAGTTCTTTGTAGATGAATTTCTTTTTTATTTTAAAATTTAATTTAATTTTACATATCAGCCATGGATTCAAAGAAGCCTACAGAACACCAAACAGACTACACCCCCCAAAAAAGTCCCCTCAGATTCAAAGAAGCCTATAAAACACCAAACAGACTAGACCCCACCAAAAAGTCCCCTTGCCACATAATAATTAAACAACTAAATGTACAAAATAAACAAAGAATATTGAGAGCAGCAAAGGAAAATGCCAAGTGACTTATAAAGGCAAACCCATCAGAATAATACCCGATTTCTCAATGGAGACTTTGAAAGCCAGAAAAACCTAGACAGATGTAATGCAGACACTAAGGGAACATGGATGCCAGCCTAGACTAATATACCCAGCAAAACTTTCAATCATCATAGACAGAGTGAACAAGACATTCCAAGACAAAGCCAGACTTAAACAATACTTATCCACAAACCCAGCCCTACAGAAAGCACTAGAAGAAAAATTCCAACCTATGGAAGTAAGATACACCCTCGAAAACACAAGCAATAGATAACATCACAGCAGTAAACCCAAAAGAAAAGAACAGGAATGAACAATCACTGGTCATTAATATCCCTTAATATCAATGGACTTAATTCACCTATAATAAGACACAGGCTAACAGACTGGATACAAAAGCAGGACCCATCTTTCTGCTGCATACAATAAAAACACCTCAACTTCAAAGATAGACACTACCTAAAAATAAAAGGCTGGGAAAAGACTTTCCAATCAAATGGTCTTAAGAAGCAAGCAGGTGTAGCCATCCTAATATCCAGCAAAATAGACTTCAAACTAAAATCAATCAAAAGAGATCAAGAAGGGCATTACATACTCATCACAGGAAAGATCCACCAAAATGAAGTTTCAATTCTGAACATTTATGCCCCAAACACAAGAGAACCCACACATGTAAAAGAAACATTATTAAAGCTTAAATCACATATAAAACCCCACACATTAATAGCAGGAGACTTCAACACCTCACTTTCATCACTGGACAGATCTGCCAAATCGAAACATAACAGAGAAATGAAGGACTTAACTGATGTTATGACTCAAAAGGACTTAATCAATATTTACAGAATCATTCCATCCTAACAAAAAAGAATAAACCTTCTTCTCAGCACTCCATGGAACCTTCTCTAAAATTGACCACAAACATGGCCACAAAGCAAATCTTTTTTTTTTTTTTTTTTATTTTTTTAGACAGGGTTTCTCTGTGTAGTTCTGTGCCTTTCCTGGATCTCGCTCTGTAGACCAGGCTGGCCTCGAAAGCACAAAGATCCGCCTGCCTCTGCCTCCCGAGTGCTGGGATTAAAGGCATGCGCCACCACCGCCCGGCCACAAAGCAAATCTTAACAGATACAAAACAATTGAAATAACCTCCTGCATTCTATCAGACCACCATGGTTTAAAGTTAGATTTCAACAACAACAAAAACTACAGAAAGCCTATAATCTCATGGAAACTGAATAATGCTCAACTGAATCACCAATGGGTTAAGGAAGAAATAAATAAAGAAAGAAATTAAAGACTTCCTAGAGATCAATGAAAATGAATATACCACATACCCTAACTTATGGGACACTATGAAAGCAGTGCTAAGAGGGAAATTCATAGCACTAAATACCCACATAAAGAAGTTGGAGAAATCTCACACTAGTGACTTAACAGCACACCTGAAAGCTCTAGAACAAGAAGAAGTAAAGTCACCCAGGAAGAATAGATGCCAGGAAGTAATCAAATTGAGAGCTGAAATCAATAAAATAGAAACAGAGAACAATACAAAAAAATTAATGAAACAAAGAGTTAGTTCTTTGAGAAAATCAACAAGATAGACAAGCTGTTATCCAAACTAACCAAAAGGCAAAGAGAGAACATCCAAATTAACAAATTCAGAAATGAAAAGGGAGACATAACAATTAACATTGAGGAAATCCAGAAAATCATCAGGTCATACTTCAAAAACCTCTACTCCAAAAAACTGGAAAATCTAAAAGAAATGGATAATTTTCTGGATAGGTACAACATACCTATGTTAAATCAAGACCAGATAAACTATTTAAATAGTCCAATAACCCCTAAGGAAATAGAATCAGTCATTAAAAGTCTCCCAACCAAAACAAAGCCCAGGACAAGATGGTTGCAGCATAGAATTCTACCAGATCTTCAAAGAAGAGTTAATACCAATATTCTTTAAATTGTTCCACACAATAGAAACAAAAGGAACATTACCAAACTCCTTCTATGAGGCTACAATTACCCTGATTTCTAAGCCAAACAAAGATGCAACAAAGAAAGAGAACTACAGACCGATCTCTCTCAAGAATACTGATGCAAAAATACTCAATAAAATACTGGCAAACAGACTCCAAGAACATCAAAACAATTATCCACCATGATTAAGTAGGCTTCATCCCAGGGATGCAAGGGTTGTTCAACATACAAAAGTCCATCAATGTAATACACCATATAAACAAACTGAAAGAAAAAAAAAAAAAACATGATCATCTCACTAGATGCTGAAAAGGCATTTGACAAAATCCAACACCTCTTCATGATAAAGGTCTTGAAGAGATCAGGAATACAGGGAACATACCTAAACATAATAAAGGCAATTTACAGCAAGCCAACAGCCAACATCAAAGTAAATGGAGAGAAAATCAAAGCAATTCCACTAAAATCAGGAACAAGGCAAGGCTGTTTGCTCTCCCCATACTTATTCAATATAGTACTTGAAGTTCTAGCCAGAGCAATAAGACAACATAAGGAGATCAAGGGAATACAAATTGGAAAGGAAGAAGTCAAGCTTTCCCTATTTGCAGATGACATGATAGTATACATGAGTGACCCCAAAAATTCTACCAGGGAACTCATACAGCTTATAAACACCTTCAGTAATATAGCACGATACAAGATTAACTCAAAAAAAATCAGTAGTCCTCCTATATACAATTGACAAACAGGCTGAGAAGGAAATAAGAGATACATCACCCTTTACAATAGCCACAAATGATATAAAATACCTTGGGGTAACTCTAACTAAGCAAGTGAAGGACCTATATGATAAGAACTTTAAGTCCTTGAAAAAAGAAATTGAAGAAGATGTCAGAAAATGGAAAGATCTCCCATGCTCATGGATAGGCAGGATTAACATAGTAAAAATGGCAGTCTTACCAAAAGCAATCTACAGATTCAATGCAATCCCTATCAAAATACCAACACAATTCTTCACAGACCTGGAAAGAACAATACTCAACTTCATATGGAAAAACAAAAAACCCAGAATAGCCACAAGAATCCCATACAATAAAACAACCTCTGGAGGCATCATGATCCCTGATCTCAAGCTCTATTGTAGACCTACAGTAATAAAAACATAAAAACCGACATGTGGACCAATGGAATCGAATTAAAGACCCTGACAATAATCCGCACAACTATGAACATATAATTTTTGACAAAGAAGCCAAAACTGTGCAATGGAAAAATGAAGCATCTTTAACCAAAGGTGCTGGCATAACTGCATGTCAGCATGTAGAAGGCTGCAAATAGATCCATATCTGTCACCGTGCACAATACTTAAGTCCAAGTAGATGAAAGGCCTCAACATAAATCCAGTTACTCTGAACCTCATAGAACAGAAAGTAGGAAGTAGTCTTGAACGTATTGGCACCAGAGATCACTTCCTAAATATAACACCAGTAGCACAGACACTGAGACAAACGATTAATCAATGTGACCTCTTGAAACTGAGAAGCTTTTGTAGAGCAAAGGACACGGTCAACAAGACAAAGCAACAGCCTACAGAATGGGAAAAGATCTTCACCAATCCCACATCTGACAGAGGGCTGATATCCATAATATATAAAGAACTCAAGAAATTAGACATCAAAATGCCCAATAGTCCAATTAAGAAATGGGCTATAGAACTAAACAGGTTTTCTTTTAGATTAACAATGAAGAAGCTCTGCTCTTAAAACATACGGGTCATCACACTAGTGGAAACCCATGAACTGTGAACTGGTAGCTGTGGAGCCCCCATGGGACTGGACTAGGCCCTCTGGACATGGAAGACTGTTGTTTGACTCAAACTGTTTGGGGGGCACCCAGGCAGGGTAATCAGGATCTGTCCCATGGTCAGGCTTCTGGGAATCTGGTGCCTGTGTTGTGACACCTTGCACAGCCTTGGTGCAGTGGGAAGGGGCTTGGACCTGCCTAGGCTCAGTGTGCTGGGCTCTGCTCACTCCCCATGGAAGACCTCGATTTGGGGGATGTAGGGATGAGGGGTGTCTTGGGAGAGAAGGCTGGGGGTGGAAAGAGGGAGGAGGGAGCTCTGTGGATAGCATGAGGAGTAAGTAGAAAATTTCTTAATAAAGAAAAATAATAAAAAAGAAATACAGGCCGTATACTTTAATACTTAATTTAAAAATTATGTAGCAGTTTAGACTACACAGGTAATTAATACTAATAAGAATTCAATGTTGCATATTATTTTCTTTTTCACCAGAAAATAAAAATTCATTAAATGAAGATATCATAATTATTGGCTCATCTATTAAGCCTCATATTCATCTTTAAAACAAATATTGAATAATTTATTATAAATTTGAAGAAAGTGAATAATATATAATTTTAGTGTAATATACTATGTGAATTAAGGGAATAGGAATAAGTATTCTAAGTTGACATTTCTTTAAATTCTAAAAGTGTGAAACTGTACTGACATTAAATGTATAAAATAAACCATCCAATGCTTCTTTACAAGTCCTGATATCACTCTTAAACTCCAAAACAACAGCAACTATCTTAGAGAAAGCTGAAAACAACATGATCCCGTTCTTACCCTAAAATAATATATATCATGTAATTATAATGCTGAAACCAACTACAGAGTAAATGTGAAATTTCTATGTAGTTACAACCACTGTACTTGTGAAAAAGGATAAATGAGGCTTTGAAAAACAAAGCTTAGTGGTTTGATTCTTTAAACAGCAGAGAGTTGCATATTTCCATGAAACATTATTTTTTAAAAATATGTCAAGTCAGATGAAATGTTCATTTCTTGGTTGAGCACAGTTTGCATGTAGCTTCACAAGTTTCCAAATGTATCTATCTTTTTGTTCTGAAAACATATTAATTTCAAAAAGTACATTGGAGCTTCCTGAGGTTTGTGAAACTATAACTTATATTTTTGTCATTTCTTTAAGGAAATCCTTATGTTTGTGAGTGCAAAGTCTTAAAGTAGAGACATGTTTGTGAAGGCAGAAAAAAAAAAAGAAAATAACAAGAAGAGCACCCAGCTTTAGCTTTCCACTGGTAAAATTAATCCAATGAATGTATGTGTGGTACATATACATGTGTCTTTGTGAACACAGGTGTGGGTTCAGATGCCCTGGAGAACAATTATAGCAGGTAAATGTTGGAGGGAGAACTGATAATTCAAAATATAGATCTTGATTAGGTAAGATCATTTTAATGTAGTTTTTGCCTAAAGGCATTCCCAAGATTATGTGCTAAACAATGAATATCCTTTATCTGGAAGTTTGTTTCCGAGTTTCAATTTTCTCCTAGGGATTTTGGAATATTTATTTATGTATTGAAATGAGTAATAAGACGGGATGTTATTTGTGTGGTCAATAAATAACCACTTTTACCTCTATTGATATATAAGTTCTTCAAAGTGAAACTCTCAATGTATCATTCAAGCCATGAGATATCATGTGTTGGCAGTAACTGATTTATGAAGAAGCATCCCAAGACCCTCTGCATCATCTGATAAAGCGTAAAACAAACACAACTCCAGTCTCCAGCTCACAAGTTGTTATTTTGATTTAAAGTTTACTGTATATGTACTTAGTTTTTAGGTGAAATTAAATATCAGAAGCCCAAACTGCTGGCTCAGAACTGTTATGCCAGATACTCAGAAGGCTGAAGAAGGAGGTTCATGAGTTCAGGGTCTGCCTGCACCTGCAAGGCAAGATCAAGGCCCATCAGTACAACTTAGTGAGATTCTGCTAAGAAGAAAAAGTGAAAACAGGGCTTGGGATATCGCTATAAAGCACAGCATATATTCATCACATGTAAGATCTAGGTTTAAATGCTGGCTTCTCAAAAACATAAAATGAATTAGAAAAGAAAAGCAAACACAACATAGTATTAGAAGCAGTTGAGGGGTAAGGAAGATGGCCTCTGGAAATGACCAAGTTTCTGGTTCATGGCTTTTGAAATTTTTCCTCCAGTCACCTGATGGCCAGCTCCAACATGTAATAATGACTTCTGTCTTAAAAGTCTCTCTTTGATTATATAAAGAAAAGTTATTTCATATTCTAATGTCATCATACTTCAATAGCTCCTTCACATCCTGTCAGCATTTTACATTCAGATGCTGATTTCTGACCTCATCTTCATCATCACAAATATCAAGGTCAGCCTGATTTAGAACAACTGTTGAAACCTTTTTTGAGGTGCATTCACTGCAGTTTACAGAAGAACTAAATACTGTCTCTAATTTTTTTTTTAAATAGAAGGAGGTGGATATGTTTTCTCCTTTGTCAACCTCAATTCTTCCATCACTACTTTCTGATGATCACCTCTAACATTATAGCTGGCCAGAGATGTGCAACCCTGCCCTCAGGCAAGGTGCCAGGCACTTGTATTTTGCTACACTCTCTTAACCACAGTAGACCTGGAATCTTCTAAACCAAATTCCTTTTGAAAGCCTTCAATGTCCACGTATATTCGGTCTGGTGTTACTAGCATTCTATTCAAAAGAGTGATTTTTTTTTCCTTTTTTAGATCTAAGGATTCCTTGATAACATGGTTGAATTGTTCAGTCATATTTTGCAGAAAAATACATGGTTACAAACATTCTTTTTTTCTTTAAAGTCTTCTAGGTAGAGAATGAGTCCAACAGTTTCCAGGAATAACAAAACCTTATTTTTTTTAAATACAGTTTTTTTTCTCTCGTATTTTAGTTTGTAGTTTGCTTTTTGATAAATAGTAAAGTTCTTTATTCTGACTTATTTAGTTTTTACTCATCTCATTAAAACATCTCCACTTATTTAATTTTTTTAGCTTGCAGTGTATAACACTATTGTTCAAAACACCTGTTCTGTAATTAAAATGCTTCCTTTCATTTCACATATCAAAGGCAAATGAAACTAATATCCATAAGTCCTACTGCTTTCATTAATTCTTTTGAAGATATGTCTTTGTTAATTAAATGAAAATACTAATGTCAAAAGGTATGGCTTCCGAGCTTATTCATTCCTAACAAGATTAGGTTGGGATTTGACAAAAGGAAAAGGGTAAAATATTTTAGCTTTAGTTTATTCTTTGTGTGAAATACTTAAGTATTGTTTGCTTTGCCTCTGGTGTTTTATTTGTTGTTTCTTAGGAGAGCAAATTCTAAAAGCAATCATCGCTGTGTAATGAAGAGTAAAAGGGTCTCAACAGCTGGCAACAGGGTTTTTGCCTGTGTAGCTATTTGAATGTGACACCAGTCTGCTTTCCCAGACATCAAAGTGTCCCTGGCTGGATTTGACATTGGCCACATTCTTTGGGTCTCACTACACAGCATCTGCACAAATTGCCTCTACTCATCTGCTTTGTACATGAATCCCTCCACTGGAAATCTGAGTTTGTTGTTTGAAATAAAGGGTCTGATCCAATAAATCCTCCCAAGTTCCTCCCTAACTCAGCTCTTGCTTTAGAGTACCAAAGACAACATGAAAAATATATTTGAGAGACGCATGTTTGAAACATTCTGTCTATTCTCAAAATCCAAAGGAACAATGCATACTTCATTAAAATATACATGTCAATCTTTACTTGGCATTTGATATAAATAGTTCTGTATGCCAAGAAGCTGCTTTCTTGGTGGGGGGTGGGGGTGGGGGGCAGAAAGAACAGTAGGCTAATGTTTTGTAGTGCATGAAAGTCCTTGTGCTGTATACAGTGTTGTCGATAACTTTCTAGCAATCCACACTATAAATTCTTACCTCTGTTGTGGGATATCTGTACACTGTGTGAAGATATATTGCTATGATTGGTTTAATAAAGAGTTGAACAGCCAATAGTTAGGTAGGAGTTGTAGGCAGGACTTCTGAGAAGAAAGAGGAAGTATGAGGAGATAATCAAGATACAGAATAGATACCAACGAGATATGGAGGATGTGGAACATACAGAATGAAAAAAAAAACATGATAAAATGTAAATTAATAGAAATCAGTTGATTTAACCTCTAAGAGCTAGTTAGAAACAAGCCTAAGTTATAGGCATAGCTTTCATACTTAGTAAGTCTCTGTGTCATTTTTTTTTTTTTTTTTTTTGGTGAGCTGGCAGCCCAAAGAAAAATCCATCTATGTACTTCAGCTAGTTTTAGGTTTGTAACTATTAAAAAAGAAACACATGGAGATATTCTATTGGTGTTCATAATGCTTTTTCTTTTCCATGGAGTGGAAAAATAAATAAATAGGTTTTAGTATACACTTCTAAGCTATATAAGGTAACAAATACTGCATAGGTCAAGAAACCCTGTGGCTATTCATGAAGAAAGAATTCTCATAGAAAAATCTGCATTTCTGAAAGAAAGCTATTAGCAAATGATCAGATTATACTAGAGTATCAACTACAGATATTTTAACAAGATAGCTAAAAATTAAGTCAGTAAGGAATTTTCAGTCTTTCTTTTTTTTTTGGAAGCCCTTCAATCAGTTGCCATAACATAAGTAAATCATGCGTTTGTGTTTTGTTCTGTTCCTTGCTTCAAGCTGGGCTTGCCTACATGCACTTTTGCCTACAGCACTTTCAACACTTTCTTCCCCAGGGGGCTATTAATACAGAATATCATACATGTCCTGCCATTCTGGTGCACAAGCAACTCTCTCTCACACACGTAAGGTTTCTGATACATAAACCCTAAAGTCCCATAGTCCATATCACAAATACCACAGAGACCATCTTTACTCCAAAAAAAAAATGAGAAAAGTTCAGAAGATGCAAATATAGTGCTCAGTTTCTAAAACATATTAACCAAGAAAAATTACATTTTGGAAAATGAAAAAAAAAACAGAATAAACTGGTTGAAAACAGGATGTAGAGGAAGATGGAGTAACAAGAAATGATGGATTTTTATCTTCATTATGAAGTAATCATAAGCAACAAAAATGTCTTTGATTTGAGAGTCTTTCAAAAGTAAAATTTGACATATTTAAATTTTGAGTTGTAGTTTTAACAAAATTATTTTGGAAAAAAATTACAGCAAGAAATGAAAGCTTAAAATTTTATTTGGGTGAGATGAACTGCAGAAGGATTCATCTTATTTTATGTTTATTATCAAGTTATTATCTCCCTGTTGTTAAATGGTAAGAACAAGTCGATATTTAGCCAAAAATGAAATTACTTTTGCTTAGAAGAAAATAATGCCAAATTCCTAAGTAGGATCATCTGATTGTAGTAGTGATTTCAGTATAATCATGTGAGCTGCTGGAATGTGCACCGAGCAATGCCCAACCTCAAAACTCATAATTTCTTTTATGCCAGTATTAAGTCCAGTCCTTCACATAACTAAAATAGGAAAGCTAACATATAAAGCAGGTTTTAAGGCCTGAACAGATAACTCAGTGTTAAAAGTACTTGTCAAGCAAGTGTGAGGACTGGTGTTCATATCCTCAGGACCCAAGGGAATGTCAGGTGGGTGTAGTGGCCTGCCTGTATTTCTAATAGTGGAAGGTGGAGATACAGTAGCCTTAGAACAAGGTGGTTAGCAAGATTAGCCATATTGATATAAGCTGTAATCTGTTCAGAAATTAATGCTGGGATCAAAAACGTGTATCTTCATGACCAAAATGAGCTTTTCTCTCTTATCTTACCAAACTGTTTTCTGGAGAACTTTTGCTTCCTGAGACCTCCTTGTACTTTCCCTTAAAGCACTGAAGGACTTTACAGAGATTAAGCCATTTAGTTTTACAAACAAAATATTTGCTAAATTATTTACTATGGATTCAGTGTTTGAGGAAGGTCCCATAGGAATTGAAAAAAAAATTGATTTTCAAAGACATAACTCAAGATTCTGACTTACATGACCCTGAGATGTGTGAATCATACAAACACAATCATGAATGGCAACATATTCCCCCTGAAACATTGAGATACAGAATAAACAAGACTATTGCAAAGTTTGAAGTTACTGGCATTTACAAAGATGATCTTTGCCAGCTTCCACACTGACTTCTAGTTTTCTATGAATCTGACATTCTATCTATAGAGATAAATGGCAAAGTCATTCTTCTATAACACTTTTCTAGTAAAAGCTGCAAGCTAATATGTGCTGACTGTCCACTTTTCATTCTCTAGATAGTTTCTTTGCATCACAAAAATAGCCCCAAGAAATCCAAAATAGAAAAATCAATGGGGCCTATGTGAATCTAAAATATGTGTGAATGTATTTGCGTCTGTGGAATAATGTGTACAGTATCCCCTAATATTCTTTCCCCTCCCTGACTCTCCATGGTCACAACATAGACTAATCTTTGAGGTATCAGGCCAAATATCTCCCTGGGCAACATTATGTTTTATATAATTTAGGAGCTTAAAGAAAGCATTGTCAAGTGATCATGAAATAATGTTTTGGCAATCCTCACCCCACCAGGCTTATAAACACAATGATTGGAGAAGAAAATAGTGAAGTCAGGAGCTGCCAAACTATGACTGTTGTGAGCTGGAGGCATTTTCTGGATCACTAATATCAGGAGCTGTGCTCAGATGTGTGGGGTTTTTATGGCCACTGTTCTTTCTCTGGCCTTTATTAGATCGTTTTACAGGTAAAAGTTTCAGAATGGAAAAAATGGAAAGAAAGGAATGAAGAGGATTGGGTGTGAAATACTTCAACAGTATTCTAAGAAAAATAAAATAAATGAGGGGTAGGTGGATTTTGCTTCCAGGCCAAGGTGGGGTTAGTCAATGTTCTTGACCAAACTGTACCTGCTGGCTATAATTAGGTCAGGCCCTGTAGAAAATGAAACACTGTATTTTGCACATTTATATGTCTCAATTTTTCATGGGCCCTGGCAACACACATATGCCTCCGACCAGCAAGAGGCTTCTATGAGCTTGGATACTCAACAGGAATCATGAATCCCTGGACACAAGGAAACCACTGAGATCCCATTCTTTCCTCCTGCCAATTGTAAGTGCTTATTTGGTGTCACACTGATTTGGCCGCACATGGCATGTGAGGCTGGACCAAGATAACAAAGCTTTTCAGACAGTGGTGAGTTGTTAATTTTCCCCAAATAGAAGATCTAAATGAAAGACAGAGCACGGGATTGGGGGCAGGGAAGGACATGGGAATGGAACCCAGCTTCCTGCCAAGGAGAGAGAATCAAGGACAGATGTAGACAGTGCTTCCATATTCTTTTAAAGGAACATCTGCTTAAAGGCAGTAGGTAAACCAGAAAGAAATTTCTGATTCTAGATGAGTATTGTAAAGCTCAGCCCTTGCCATCACAGCAGACTTCTTTCTCCCCCAAATACACTGATAAACTTCAATTGCCTGTATAATGGTCTCCTTTGTAATGCTTTCTTTTCTACATCACTCTTCACTTTTTTATCTCTATCTTTATTGAAAGATGGCACCCAGAGCTAATTGTGACAACATCAATAAGCTCCTTCTCATGCTTGTTTCATAAATATCACTCCTTATTCCTTGTAATGTCTTGGCAGTATTCACTCTTCTACATGCCTACCTCTGTGTAAGTCCTTTGTAAAAATCCTGTGATATTTATTATTATTATTATTATTATTATTATTTAAAACTTTATGTTTATTATTAATGTCTGTGCCTGATGGATATGTAGGTGTATGAGGATATATGCATATCTGTGGGAATAGACATGAGCATGTGTACGATCAGAGGGAAATTTTGGGTACCAGTTCTTCATCTTTTACCCTGCATGAGACAGAGACTTTTTGTTGTGTCTTTTTGCAGCTTCATAAACCAGATTACTTAGTCAAAAGGCTTCCAAGAATTCTCATGCTTTCACCTCACAGTTGCCAGTAGCAGTACTGGGATTACAGATGTGTTCTGTTTCATCTGTTTTTTGTTTGTTTGTTTGTTTGTTTGTTTTTTGGGGGGTGGTTCTGGGAATCCAAACTCAGGTCCTCATACTTTCTCAGCAAACATTTTACCTACTGAGCCAACTTGTTGGAAGTGAATTCTTTTCAATGAATCTGAAAGTCCTTGAAAATAAATAATATATTTTTCTCATTTTTTATTCATCTTCTATCATTGTAGCTAAGATATTCTAGGCTCACATTATGTATTGGTGAAATCACAAATTCTCTTCCTTTTGGGAGAAAGTACTTCTGGCATCAGAATAGAGACCATCGTCTTTCAAGAAACCTTCTACCAGATTTTATCTGTTCCCTGACCACATCCTTGGAATTTCTCCACTCACCCCCCCCCCCCTGTGGAAGTTCTGTGACATGGAACAGGAAGGAAGTACACAGGTATGAGATACGTGTGTCCTCTAAGAAGACAGAAGTAGAGTTCATGGTTGAATTATCTGGCTTCCTCTATCATCCGTGCTATACTTCGAATCTCTGTTCTAAGCAGTCCTTTGACTGCTTCCAGAGGTTTTACTGGACTACCCATAGCAGCACATGATCATAAAAATGAATTTTATTGGATTGCATCGTTGCCTTCTTCAAATTTTACTTCCCCATTGTTCTTCCTGTGATTACTTATTTATCAGATTGAATTTGAACAAATAATCCCAATTAGTAGGAAATAAATAAATGGGAGATTCATCATAAGAAACCAAATTCAGCAAATGCAGAAATGGACTGAAAAGCTATGAATACTAGGAGAAGCATACAGAAAGAAAACATCAAGAAAAGGCTGGTACCCCCCTCCCAGGAAAGGAGAGAATTTTTGTCTACAGGAACGTTTTACCTTCCTAGAAAATTTCAGTACTGCTTCTATGGTATTGAAGCTTATCCAGGACACTGTTCCTTCTCAGTGTTAATTTATCTGTAAAGTATGGTTACAGAATCCCTGCACTAATGTTTGATAACTGTTCTTTGAGTAACTGGGTACTATGCTTTAACCAAGCTAACACAAAAATTGTTTCTACCTTTATGCAGTCTTGGGACAGTTTTGGGGGAATCCAAAACAAAATGAGGTACCCCCATAAATCTAATCCTATTGCTTGCCAACTTGCTGTCATGCTCAAATACTTTCATTTAAATAAAAATAAATCGTTCTATACTATGTCTTGATGACGTTCCCATTGTGTTGAGTCTTCTGATCCTGAGACATTGTGTGCATAGTGACTTACTATCTACTATCACTCATTGCAAATGCCTATAGCAGCTGCTGTTGGTCCAACAAAAAGTAGTACTGGTAGTTATAGCCATATTCAAAAGATTTGGCATACTACAACTTCGTCACAGCCATATCCAAATGTGTTAACATACTACAACTTCTGGGTACTCTCCTGACTATACCTCTCACACCTTCACATTGTACTTGTTACTCATTTTTCGTCTAGTCATGACCTCAAATGATGATTTAAGTAGAATTCGCTGAGAAGTGGCAATGATCAAAACTCTTCTGCATAGAACAGCAACTGGTTTAACTTCTAATTCTCTGATGTATTCAGTGAAAGGGAAGCGCTCTATGTCTTTATTCACTGTCCCTGAATTTATGTTGTGTAGATGGAATCTAGTACAGGTTACTTGGAGAGATGAATGTACTGTGGTATCTATGACATAATTCATGTACATGAGGAAAAAGTTTTATTCAATTTTTCTTTATTACCCCAATATCAAAAACATTTCTTGAACAAAATATTGGACAGCATATCATTTGAATTAATGAATCAGGGGAGTTCAATTTCAAAGGATTTGGGGGGAATTTTATCTGGCTCCCTACAAGACCAAAGGTTATATTCTGATAGTTTTTAATTTGAAAAAAAAAATCATCAAACTGTCTGAAGACATGGGCTTTTCAATTAATTTATCTTGTTATTAGTATGAAAAAGAAATCAGAGAAACATTTTATTTGACCTCCTCCAACTCTAGTGGAAGATCTCCAAAAGAGAGACATAAAAAAATAAATTTAATAAATTCAAAATGTAAGATTTTATAGTAAAATGATATATTCTGCCCTTTGACCCCCTAAGTAACATAATTGTATAATGATCTCACTTGCTGCAGTGAGGCATCCTGACATCTTTATTATATTTGCCCTTATCTAGCATAGATCTGTTCAGGCAGGCAATGTCTCCATTTAATGCTTCAGTTAAACAAATTCAATTAAAATATAGTGGTCTTTTAAAACAAGGCCATCTCAACTGATTCCTAACTGGAAAGCATACATGGATGACATTTCACCTGTCTCAATATAGTTAGAAGAAAATTCAGAGAATTTTGAATAAAAATATATCCCAAGTTTAAATCTTTTATTGTTGTTTTTTGTTGTTGTAACTGACATCTTGGCATTCCAGAAGAGTAATTTTTGTTTCATAATTAAAAATGGGCAAGGATACTTAATATATAGTCAAGAATCATTTCCTTATAACGTAACCTTGTAAGGGGAGCTATAAGGATAGCAATTCAGTTCCTGTTACTGGTTGATTTGTTGTCTCCTCTCAAAAAAAAAAAAGTCTCTAAAATCCAATTCTCTATACATCAGAATATGAACATTTTTAAAAACAGAGTTACTGCAGATATAATTAATTAAGATAAAATTGTACTAAAATAGGATGTTCCCATTATATATTGTGACTAGTCTTCAAAAAGTTCAACATTCAAATACAGACATCCAGGAAGACTATAATGTAATGAAGAAGGAAGTTGGAGTTATGTACTTACAAACCTAGGAAGGCCCCAGACTGCCAGTAAACAATTGGAAAATAAAGAAGAGTCAAGAAACAAGAAACAAATTTCCTTCAGGTTTTGAGAGAGCAATACCCCATCAACCCTGTAATTTCAGACTTCCAGCTTCCAGAACTGTGAGACAACAAATGTCTGATCGTTTAAGCCACCTGTTTGAGGGCACGTTGTTGCAGGCTTTCTAGTACACTAATGCAATACTTCTCACAAGCTAAGGTATGCATTCTGAAATAGCAAGAATGAGAAGTTAGAGGGCACAAGAGGAAAGTAAGAAGGTTCAGCAACTACCTAGTAAATGGCAATTTAAAATGCAGGGCTTGAGGCTGTCCTATGTCCACAGGATAAGATGTTGCAAAGATTAAGAAACAGGCATTCTGAAATGGGGGTTGGGGTGGGCAGGGCTATGGGGCAAGGAGTTTGGCAGCCCTTAAGTACAATGCTGTTATTTCTCTACACCCATGTTTTGGCCACTTCTACAAAGATGCTCACAGAACAATGAAACATCCATGTGAAGACCTGGACTGAAGGTTTTTTACAGCCAATTGCTGACTCACACTGGCATTTATCTCTGTCTCTCTCTCTCTCTCTCTGCCCTCTCTCCTCCATTCTATCTTTTACCTCTATCCTCCACACCCTTCACCCATTTCTCCTCCTCCTGTCCTCCTCAATTCCTGTTCTCTTCTTTTTCTTTCCTCTCTTTTCCCTCTCTCCTGGGTAAAACAATCCCATACCTTTTACACATTGTATTCAAAACCTTGATCTAAACCCTGATCCTCATCTGACATTTGGTTTCAGCCTCTCCTACTTAGCTTGATAAATTTATTTTATTTTTTTTAAAAAAAGCACTTCCTAAAATGATCCTAATTGAAACATGAGTAGCCTTAGGCCTCATAAGAAAATGGAAAGAAAAGGAGGTCAGATTTGGATAAAATACAAATTTAAAACATAAGACCAGTTGAACTATGAACAACTTAAACAAAGGTATTATTAAAGGATATTGCTTAACTTTCAAATTAGCTAAAACCAAGCTCATTTTTTTCTTCCTTTTTAAATAGCTTTTGTAAATCAATGAAAACCACACTTGAGCTGTTTCATCTAAACGTGTTCAATTTGTAAATACAGGCAAAGGACTAAAAACAACAAAAACATCCTATTAAAAATCAGCCTAATTGGCAGAAAGCCTTTTTAGCTCTTTCAGCAGATTTAAAACTCTTGGCCAAGCATCTAAATTTATGGTAGTTTTATCTTTCATCACTATTGTCAGGTGACCTTCATTTCTGTGCCCAGAATTCAGTTCTCTGTGTATTTACAAGGTCTAAGTCAGCCCTTGAACTTGGTTGTGAAAGGACATTTGACATAGTGTCATGGAGAGAATAACATGCCTCTTTTTATCGAAATGTTTACTGGAAAGGATATGTAATGCTTCTTCTCCCAATTACTCACATGTTAATATCAGCTTTGTTTTTTTAGCCTCCTTCTCCCTGACCTTGAATGACAGGTATATTAGCTAAGTTTGTCAGGCTAGTGTTGGTCCCCTAGAGAAAACCCAGGAAGAGTTGACCTCATGCTAACAGTATGCACGGCCAGCTCAGACTTCTCTATCAGTCAGTGCCTGGGAAGGCCAGGCAGAGTGTTAGCTGCTTTCCTGAGTGAGCTTGATAATAAAGTTTATCCCATCACGAAGGAGAATATTGGTCAGAGTCCAGTTGCATGGTTTATGTTGAGAGTGAACTTTTCGACATTGCAAACCTGCCATATCAAATTAAGCAGAATAAAGCCGGCTGTTTGCACGATTATTTATAACATCACAGGAAACTTGGAATGACTTATTAAAGAATGGAAATATTTCTCTTTCCTTCGAAATAAGCTTGCCTTTGCCAAGATATACAGCGACTGGCTGGGGATGGGAATGGTGCTGAAGAGTTCCCGGTTCCAAGGTTATTAAAACATACCTGGGCTCACTGAAAGCACCAAACCAGGTGGTGACGAACAGTCTCAGGGCAATCACGACTGCCACGGTGAGCTGCTTACGCAGCTGCTGTGTTATACTCATAAAAGCCAAAAGTAACAGGAGTATCTGATTCTGCTGACCATGTTGCTGACCATAAGCTTTGGTCAAAGGTGTTTATCACCTTAATAAGCCCAAAGAAGTGCATTTGAAAGGGTGACTGCAAGCAGCTTCACCTTCCTTTGCTCATTTGCTAACTGCCTGAGAGTAGAATCACTGGCAAAAGCTGAGCTAGTAATGGATTTGGGAAACATAAATGCTGTACACATGAGACTTTTGTTTTTTCCTTTAAGTTTACCTTTTCATTCTCCATGACCCAAGTAAATAATTTAAGAATGTGATAATACAGGAAGCTCTTAGGTGCTCAGAATATTGTTACTCGGAGATATCAATCCTTATTATTTTGGTGTATACACAGTGCATTTAACTGTGTCAAAGAAAATCCACACATTTGTGTTCTTGCTATTGATTACAAGACTGATTTCTACAGTTTGTGGAAATTAAATAGGGTCAGCTCTGAGTACCCTGGACCATAATGTTAAGTTTTTGAATCAATATTCCATATCATATATTCTTCCAAACTTTTTTCTAGTGTCTGTAGGTGGAACTTTCTCCGGTCCCACCTGGCCCCACAGTCTCACAGCTGCTTATAAAATAATTACTCAGAGGCTTATATTAATTACAAACTGTATGGCCTATGGTTTTAGCTTCTTGTTAGCTAGTTCTTTCATCTTATATTAACCCATTCCTATTAATCAATGTGTTGCCATGTGGCCATGGCATTATCGGTTTGCTGGCATCTTGTTGATCCTTTGGTAGTGGGCTGGCATCTCTCTCAAATCCACCCTTCTTCCCTCTGTATCTCTGCTTGGATTTCCCACCTGGCTATAAGCTTTCTTGCCATAGGCTAAAACAGCTTTATTTATTATCCAATGGGAGCTACACATATTCACAGCATACAGAAAGACTTCTCACAGCCAGTGTCTTTTTCTTTATAACCCTCAAGCAGTTCTGTGAGATAAATGGTAATTTACTCCCTCCATGCTGATTGGGTGATATGTCACACTAGGCAAACATATATATTTTCTGTGTGTATCAATCTATTCTCAATATTTTCAACCCCCAAAGTCTCTTTTTAGAGTTGCAACCATTTTGGCTACCCTCACTATGAAATGTTGCAATGGCATTTAAAATTAAATAAGCATACCTTAAAAGATACATTAAAACAATTTGCATGATTAGTGTCTGAATACTCAAAATATTGGCTACCCAACAGAATGCAATAGGTTGTATCGCAAGCATATTAATGTGCCATGTGTAACTCACTATGTATGGCAGTTTGAAAGCTCAGTTACAATTAAATTACACAGCAGAATTATAACAAAGTCAGGGGAAGTGTCAAGAGTTGGAAAGAAATGAATGAATTAGTTTATTCTAAACTTTCAGGTAATGAAAAAAAAGTAATACAACAAAAGAGGACCCACAGTAATACAACAAAAGAGGACCCACATAGTAGACAGACAGGACAATGGGGGAAGCATTGTGTAGAGTCTGTTCAAAGTTTCATTGTTTTTTTTGGTGATAAGTTGCCCCACTTATCTTTTATTTAGCCTAGTATGATGAATTAGGAGACAGAAATGGATTTAGGGACAGAAGAGGTCCTCATTATCTACCAGCACTAACTCACAGTGACTCATGAGGATTTTTTTTTTTTTTTCTGGATAGGACAAGAAGCTGGATTGTGTGTCACTTCATCAGTGTTTCACTGCGTTGTGGGGGAGCAATAGTGTAAATCGATTGGAAGATCTTCCTTTGAACAGCTAATATTTTCTGCACACGTTCAACACTACATTCTGTTTTCAGTTCGGTTTTTTTTTTTTTCTTTTGAAACCTGATAGTTACAACAGAGATGTCACATTTAGAGTTTGTTTTAATCATTATGAATTGTGCTGCATCAAAGCCTATGAGATGGCTCAGCTGGGGAGGTCCCCACTGCCAAATCTAATGACTCAAATTCAACCCCCAGGACCCACATGATGGATTACTAGGACTGACTTCTGCAAGATGTCCTATGACCTCCACCCATCACTATGGCATGTGCACATACAAACACACACATGTTACAAATAAAAGTAAAATCCAATTCATTTTAAGATACACTTTAATTGAAATGAAATTATGTCTCTTTCCCTACTCCCTCTCCGTACGCCAAATACTCCCATGTTTCTCACTACTCTCAATTTGAGAGTCCAACGTACACACACAGGCTCACTCATGCACACGCGTGCATATTCCTGGTGCTGAATACATAGATAGTTCTCAGGAGCTCCATGAGCAACATGTTTCAGCCAAAGACCCTGTCTCATAAAACAAGGTAAAGAATGACTAAGAAGGACACCCAACTTTGGCTTTTAGCCTCCACATGAATGTGTACACAGCTTTATGTGTGCCTATACATTATGTTTATGTGAACATGCGAACATGAATACTATGTTATTAATATTAATTATGCACACTCACATAATTAATAACAAAGAGCTTCTGAGTCTTTTCTTGACCAGGGACATTTCTAGAAAAAAAAATATCTTTTATAAGAGGAAACACATTCCTGATTTTATAGCTTGCTTTCTTCTGGAACTCACTGGACTTCAGCTCACATTTATACATTTGTATATGAGCCATATTTTGTGTTGCTACAGTCTTGAATTCTACATGTTTTGAAAACTAAATATGACACATAAAAATGACATAAATCCATACTGTTCTTTTTCATTACCCTCTCAAAAATGACATTAGATAAAATAAATTTATTTAAATTAAAAGGGAATTGGTTACAAAATAGGGTTATAAAACATTACTTGGATGCTATTTCTCCTTATAGCATTTTTCTCTACATATTACCACAGAGTTACAGTGCTATAATAGTTCACTAAGAGTCGAGCAATTAAGCACCTGCAGTTACTCCACAGGATATAGACATCCTCAAATGAACAACTACATTATAAATAAACAAATAGAAATGCATGCATGCAACGATAAAGTCAAGTTGCGCTTCATTTTTAAATTTTAACAACTGGATAATGACATTTGTGATAAAGTCACATGCTTTTGTTAGAGCTCAGAAAATAAAACAAAGGCAAAGAATTTTTTTTCCTTTTTGCTGTCCTTAGGTAAATAAAGACATAAAAATAAGGCTTGAATTTAAAGCCCCTCTAAACAAATTTTATTCTTCTATACACTCCAAAAGAAATGAGAAAAGTCATTTTGTGAAACCATTCAGCCCAGATCACCTGAAGGAGTGACAAGTGCCACTTGTTTCCATCCTTAAGCATTCTGTAATTAAATCCATATTTCATGAAGACAAGGTTTGTTAATATGTCTGAACAGGCTTACATCATACATCATTGTTCTCTATTCCTTTCATTCCTAAATTTCTTTAATTAATTCCTCTAATAATTTACTATCCACTATATGAACACAGAGAACTTTATTTTGGGACACTTGAATCTTTAAGCATCCTGATGTCCCCTAAAAGCATTCACAGATTCTTAAAAGTGTCTGTGTTTGCCATTCATACGCATATCTTTAAAAAAAAATCAAATGAGCATGTAAATTTCTGAGCTATAGTGGGCTAATGAGTGGTCACAGATTTTGATCGTCTTCCTTGCCATGATTATTTCTTTTTGCATGCTGATGCCTTTGAAAGCCTTCTCCTTACAGACTGCCAACTGGATATTCTTCTGCTCTGTGTGGTGAGTGTCACAAACAGGGAAAGGAAATCTCCCTTGGAGTTGGTATCTATGAGCTCTTCAATGTCAGATGTTTATGGGTTAGCTTTACAAATATAAGGAATTACAGCTCCAGGAACTGAGTAGCAGAGTCATATTGATCCAACTTTTAAAAGCTAGAGAAAAACACATCAGACTGCAGAGGTCAAATGTTTATTGTGCTCAAATTTGCCTGGCTGCCAGCATGCTGAGTTGCTGTTGGTTCTTAGAAACCCTTCAATGAACTGAAATCTGAAGCTTTTGCTTTGAGATCTCCATAAGAACAAATAGGCAAACAAATAAACAGTCTTATGAGGCATATCTGGCAAATTAATACTTTTTAAACATAATTTCACAGTACTTAAATTTATTTTTCCTTGGAAATTCTCTCATATTACTTAAACTTTTAATAAATAACTTTAGGAAGTCAAATCATTCTGGTTTGTCTCATTATCTCATAGATTAATTTTTATTTTTAATCTTTGTATATGTGAGGGAAGGGATATGAAAGTGTGGGTATGTGTGTGAGTATGTGAATATGAGTGCATGTGCCCATAAAGCACAGAAAAGGGCATAATATCCCACAGTTTTGGAGTTACACACAATTGTGAGCTGCAACACATAGATGCTGGAACTGAACTCACATCTGTAGCATGAATCTTAAAGGGTCTTTATTAATAAAACAAACCTGGAGCCAAGTATTGGGGTGAACACTGGAAGATCAGAGAGACAGAACAAGCCACAGCTAACCTCACCTGGCCAACTTCTCAGCTGATCTTGTTTCCTCAGACTGGAAGCCTCTCAGTCCTCATCTCGAATGAATCTCAGCTGAACTGTGCTGCTCCAAAGCCTGAAAGCTTAACCAGCCAAATGCTTAACCAGCCAAATGCTGCTAGTTTCTGATCTTCATGCCTTATATATCTTTCTGCTTTCTACCATCACTTCCTGGGATTACAGGCTAACTTCTTGGGATTAAAGGTGTGTGTCACCATGGCTGGCTGTTTCCAATGTGGCCTTGAACTCACAGAGATCCTTAGGGATTTCTACCTCTGGAATGATAGGATTAAAGGTGTGAGTGCCACCATTTTCTAGCCTTTGTATCTAGTGGCTATTCTGTCTCTGACCCCAGACAAATTTATTAGGGTACACAATATTTTGGGGAACACAATACCACCACACACATCCTCTGCAAGAGTAGAACATACTTAACTTTTAACCTCTGAGCACTGTCTCCAACCCCACCCCCACCTCCTACCTGTTTAATCTACTGTCACATTTCTAGTGAATCATCAGAAAGAAAAAGAAAAAAATCTCCCTCCAACATGTACACATTCATAAATAAAGTCAAAGTAAAATTACACTGTTTATATCCCATAGTAGTAATTAATATCTTTCTTACTATCTTTTCAGCACTAAACACACATTTAATGTTAACAGGGCTCTTTGTAAGTTGTCATTTTTATTATTCACATATTAGTAACAATAATAACCCCCCAAAAATACTATGTACAAAATGATTATGAAAACTATATTTTGAGTTCTCAGATACAGGTGGGAGTTTATTTTGCATCATTCATTTTTTGTAGATTTGACGGCCTTTTCTTATGTCTTATGGATTTTGAGTGTTCCTTGATTTTACACAATTTTGTGGTATAATCAATATTTAGGAATTTATTCATAATTGTAATCAACTGGTGCTATGTTGGAAATAGAACACCTGCTAAAGGCCACTGTGTTAAAGACTTGGAATATAATAAGTGGCTCTGGGTGAACTGTGGATTTACCCTTGAAAAGGATTGCAGTACCTGATCTCTATGCCCTGTTGACATCCCAGTGGTCAAGTACCTAGCTTTATTGTCCTTGGTGCTTTAGTCATGATATGCCACCACAATCCTAGAGCAACGAGGTCAATTGGTCATGAACTGAAACTTCCAAAACCATGAGCTAAAATAAATGTTTAGTCTTTATACACTTGTCATCTTTAACTGTTTTTACAGTTCTGGAAACCTGGCTAATACAACTGATACTGGACCTTAGTTTTGTTTGTTCAGCCCACAGCTTCCCATAAACTGTATTAACTTTCTAATTGTCAGTTTCCTCATGTAAAAATGGTGGGAAGGAATAATGATTACCACAGAAGTGAGTGTGAGGTATTTGCTCTGAGAGATTGGGGCAATGAATCTGACAAGGAGAATGTAAGTCTAAGATTGACCTACTACTTCAAGAGTGTTTTTATTCTGGTTTGGTTCAACTGCGCCTTAGGTTGAGAGTACCTGTACCTTCAACTTTCTTCAGCCAGGCTGCAAAAGCAGGCTGGAGTTTTCACATGGTTTCAAAAATACTTGAGGATCAAAGAATGAAATTAATTATGGAGTTTACAGTATAATCATGTATGCATCATAAAGGACAAATAGAACAAGGAGAAAAGACAATTTAACACCACTGAATTAATAAAGACAGTGATAACCTCAGTAATTTAGAAAATGTGAAATATGACTCAAGTCATAGTAGTAGTTCAAAATGTCTTAATTGGGTCATTTTAGAATTTTATAAAAATACTACATTAAAATAAGGAATGAACTTTAGAAAATAAAACTGTAGAATAAAATCTTACATTTAAGTTGCTTATTTTCCCACAAATTATTGTCATCACTGGTAGTAACTATAGTACCTATAGTAAATCCACCAGTACAACGATTTATGAACGGAAACCCACTCCTTATAGTAGTACCTGGCATGGAATTATAAAGTATATCTAAAATTAAAGGTTTCTGGAAAGATAGATAATGATTTCTACAGAAAACTTGATATTAATTGGAAGAGATTGCACCAAATCATGTTTTGTTTTGTTTTTATAAAGTCTTTGAAAGCTCTTAAATCACCCAACTTTCCCCAAAGACAGCTGCCAATATCTACTCAGGAAAACTTTCTTGAATTCTTTTCCTCTGAAGAATGAATTCCCTTATTTATTTCATTTCAAAGAAAACAATATTTGTGAAGGACTGGAGATAAAATTTTATTTTACAAAACATGGTGGAAGCTCACGTTAGATTGAGATAACTGAGTGGTTATTGCTGTCCTTGATGAGTAACTTAATTATATAGCTATGTGTTATAAAGTGATTATTTTTATATAAGATAATATATTTTTAGTCATTTACACTAAATATGGTTTTTGTTAAAATATGAAGTTACTTCTTAAGTAAAAATGGTAACGTTTCACATAATTCTGACCTGGTTTGAAATCTGGGGATAAAGTTAAAAGTGGCTCAGCTATCTTACTTATTTCAGTGGCATGAGTTTTATCTTTAAAAGTCTAAGTTCTGCACAGAAAAAAAAAATAACATATCTCTATCACTTGTTTTCCTCTGCCTGTATTTTCGAAATAATATAAGAAAAAAAAGAACTCCTTTATTTAAAAAAATGCTGAGCCGGGCGGTGGTGGCGCATGCCTTTAATCCCAGCACTCGGGAGGCAGAGCCAGGTGGATCTCTGTGAGTTCGAGGCCAGCCTGGGCTACCAAGTGAGTTCAAGGAAAAGGCGCAAAGCTACACAGAGAAACCCTGTCTTGAAAAACCAAAAAAAAAAAAAAAAAAAAAAAAAAAAAATGCTGATCTTGTCTTTAACAACCTGTTTTTGTAAAAATAAATAAATAAATAAATAAAAATAAAAACAAAAAAAAACCCACCTTCCTGCTCATATTTGTACAGTCTGCATCACCCAAGTACTACAGAGAACTTGTTTTTAGCATGAATCTGAGCACTTCTTCTTCCCACAGATAACAACTACAGTTGAGGTTGACTGGTCTCACAGTTGGCTCTCCTTTTTCCCCAAGGAATCCAGTGAAAGCATGTGACATTAGTAGGGGAAGCTGAAGCCTGACCTCTGTCATATACATTCAAAAACTCGCCAAGTTTAAAGGCAAATTAAGAGTTGACATTAAACCGCGAAAAGTTGGTTGTAAAGAATAAGGTAGCAACTAAAATTTATAGCAGAATAAAATGTTAAAGGCCCCAAATAAATATCCAAGGAGAATATATGTTCTAAGATAGTAGACTTATTCCAAGGTTATCTTAGATTCACAGATATGTTTCTAGTAAGTCCCCACACAAGAAGTGAAGAGAGATATTTTAACAATTCACATAAGAAATTTTGTTATTTTTATTTAATTAATTTATTTATTTTACATACCGACCATAGTTTGCTCTCCCTTCTCTCCTCCCATTCTCTCCCTCTTCCCCACCACCCCCCACCCTCAAATCCACTCTGCCTCTGTTTCTGTTCAGAAAGGGGCAGGCCTCCCATGGGTATCAACAAAGCATGGCATATCAAGTTGCTGTAAGACTGACCCTTCCCATTGTATTAAAGTTGGGCAAGGCAATTCAGTATGAAGAATAGGTTTGAAAGAGCTAGCCAAAGCTTTAGGACAGCGCCTGCCCCAACTGTTAAAATTTCCAACTTTATGTACCAGGCTCTGTTGACTCTTCATGGGAGCCCTTACCTTTTCGAAGAAGAGGATGGGGGTGGGTTGGGTGGGAAGGCTAGGGGAGGATGGGAGGAGGGAAGAGAAGGGAATCCATGGCTGATATATAAATGAATAAAAAATTTTCTTTTTTTAATCTTTTTTTATTTAAAAAATATTTGTTCATTTTACATACCAATCACAGATCCCCCTCTCATCTCTCCTCCCATTCCTTCCTTCCCCCCTCCCCCTCGCCTTCCCCATCATGCACCTCTCATCCCCTCCTCCAAAAGGCTAAGGGATTCCATGGGGGGACAGCAAAGTCTGATAAGTTCAGTTGAGGCAGGAACAAGCCCCTCCCCCCTGCATCAAGGCTGAGCAAGGCATCCCACCATAGGTAGTGGGATCCAGAAAGCCAGCTCATGCACCAGGGATAGATCCTGATCCTGTTATGCCCAGATCATGGGACCCCCAAAAGACCATGACCAGAGACTGAATCCCATATGTAAAAGGAAAGATCCTTTATTTTCTTTTTCTTTCTTTCTTTTTTTTTTTTTTTTTGGTTTTATTTTTGTTTTTGTTTTTGTTGTTTTGGTTTTTTGAGACAGGGTTTCTCTGTGTAGTTTTGGTGCTTATCCTGGATCTTGCTCTGTACACCAGGCTGGCCTCGAACTCACAGAGATCCACCTGACTCTACCTCCACAGTGCTGGGATTAAAGGCATGTGCCACTTCTGCCTGTTGAGCCTTTATTGTCAAGCTCAGAGCTTGGACCCTCTGTCTGATACAGCAGTGAGAGCAGAGAGCCCAGAGACCAGGCAGGGTGAGGTTTTTATCATAGCAAAGGTTGTGGTGAGGGGATTTCCAGGGTTCAGGACCCTGATTGGCTGACATTTGTCTAGGGGTATAAGGAATGTTTGGAATGTCAGGCATTTCCTCTTAGATGCAGGCCCCACTGGATGGTGTCAGATTATGGATTTTCCTGGGTCCAGTTGTTACCTGCTAGAAGCTGTGTCTGGGGCTCTAAGCCTGTCACAGCTGCTGTGTGGTCAAGCTGTTTTGGACTCCCCCAATAATCCCACTGCCAGGGGCCCCTCAAACAGACCAAGCTACATGACTGTCTCCCACATGCAGAAGAACTAGTCTGATTCTGTGCAGTTTCCACAGTTGATGGTCTAAAGTTCCTGAGTTTCCACTAGCTTGGTTCAGTTGTCTTTGGAGATTTCCCCATCATGATCTTGACCCCCACACACTTGCTCATATAATCCCTCTTCCCTCTTTTTGACTGGATGCCCGGAGCTCAGACTGGTGCTTGGTTATGGATCTCTGCATCTGCTTCCATCAGTTACTGGATGAAGGCTCTATGATGACAGTTAGGATATTTACCAATCTGATTACCAGAGCAGGCCAGTTCAGGCACTCTCCCCACTATTGCTAGTAGTCTAATCTGGGGTCATCCTTGTGGATTTCTGGGAATTTCCCTAGCACCAGGTTTCTCCCTTACCCTAGAATGTATCCCTCTATCAAGATATCTCTTTCATTGCTCTCCCACTCTGTCCCTCCCCCAACTCAACATTCCTGTTCCCTCATGTTCTCATCCCCCATCCCCTACCCTCTATTGCCCACCTCATCCCCAGTTTACTTATGGAGATCTCTGTTTCCCCTTCCCAAAGTGATCCATGTGTCCTTCTTAGGGTCCTCCTTTGTTTCCTAGCTTCACTGGAGCTGTGTGTTTTAGTCTGATTATCTTTTGCTTTACATCTAGTATCTACTTATGAGTGAATACATACCATGTTTGTCTTTCTGAGTCTGAGTTACCTCACTCAGGATTATATTTTCTAGTTCCATCCATTTTTCATTGTTTTCTACAGCTGAGTAATACTCCATTGTGTATATGTACAATATTTTCTTTATCTATTCTTCTATTGAGGGTTATCTAGGTTGTTTCCAGGTTCTGGCTATTAAAAATAATGCTGGTATGAACATAATTGAGCAGGTATCCTTGTGGTATGCTTGAGCATCCCTTGGGTATATTACCAAGAGTGGTATCATTGGGTCTTGAAGTAGATTGATTATCAATTTTTTGAGAAGTTGTCATACTGATTTCCAAAGTGGCTGTACAAGTTTGCACTCCCACCAACACTGGGGGAATGTTCCCCTTGCTCCACATCCTTTCCAACATAAACTGTCATAAGTATTTTGCTCTTAACCATTATGACAGGTATAAGATGGTATCTCAGAATCATTTTGACTTGCATTTCGTCATTACTAAGGATGTTGAGCCATTCCTTAAATGTCTTTTGGCCATTTGGGCTACTTCTTAGAGAAAGAGAAGGGTATCTGTGGTTGATATTTAAAATGAATAAAAAAATTCTTAATAAAGAAAACAAAAGAAAATTCAAGGTAAAAAGAAAAAAAAGAGTTCCACAAGTAGACCAACCTACACAATTGTCACATATATGTAGAGGGCCTAGGTCAATCCCATGTGGGCTCCCTGCCTATTGGTTTAGACTCTATGAGATCCTATGAGCCGGGTTAGATGCTTCTGTCGGTTTTCTTGTGATGTTCTTCACCATCTTTCTTCTCTCTCTTTAGCAGAATTCCCCATTCTTGGCCTAATGTTTGGCTGTGGGTTTCTGCATCTGTTTCCATCAGTTACTGGATGAAAGTTCAGTGACTATAATTGGGATGGTCAGCAATTTGATCATAGGAGATGGTCATTTCAGGCTACATATCAAAATATCATCCTGAGTGAAGCAGGAGCTTGAGGGAACATGTTGATTTGTATCTTTAGTCAAGAGCCAGATCAAGAAGTGTACACTATTGCTCTATTTACTTTTTCTATACAAAGAGTCCAAAATCTCAACCATGGTAATAGTGGTGCTTCCCACAGAAAACTTCAACAAATGGGATGAAGATAATTTACCACAGGCATACTCAGAAGCTCATAGCCTACATGATTCAACATTCCACAAAGCTGGCAATCAGTAGTTACAATTACAATCCCTTATTAATCAATGGTGTAAAAGTTTCCAAGAATAATAGCTTGGGAAGCAGAGTTTGATGGGAGAACATCTTTAGTCTGAAGTTGTTAGCCTTACCTTTACCTTTACCTCTCTCCCAAGGACACAGAAGGGATTTGCTTATGCTCCTCCTTAATGTTTCATAGATGGATTGCACAAGTAGATTTGGGTCCTGTGGAATTGGGGAGCTAATCAAACCTTGTATTTCATCTCAGATGGATAGTCACCTGAGAGGATAAATGAAGCAGCTTCCTTTGGTAGAATAATTGTCACTTGCTTCAGTTATGATTCACAAGAAAGTAGAGCAGAGAGATGGAAAAGTGGGGGGGGGATGAGACCACACAGGAAGAAGTGAGTACTCTGAAGCCTTTTTGTATGTGTTCCAAGGCTGCCTAGAAATGCAGTAGAACTCCTTCAGAGCAAGGAGGCTGAGGGGGAATCATCTGAGAAGCAAGGTCAACAGGGCCATCCATAGACATAATGAAACAATCCAGAATGTTACCTTTGAGATCTACCTATTACAGAGGACACTGTTGTGTGCCAAAACTTTTTCTGGGGAGACACAACACACATCAACTCTCCACAGATAGGGAGCCTACAACAGATACCACCAAAATCCAATTTGGTGAACCAACGAACTGTGTTGGGGTTACTTACAGTAGTATGGGTGAGGAGTTACAGGAGCAGAAATGGTTCAAAGGCAGCTGTACCAACAAAGCCTACCCCAGCATGGGTGACAGATCACAAAAGCTGTAAACCTGGAGCACACTGAACAGCCTGAAGGCAGCTCAACAGGTTGAAAAGTGCCCTTTCAAGTGAATCAGTTGCTCTAAACTGTTTTTCCAGTAACTTGACTGGGTTCTATTTCTTCCTGTTAGCTGATCTGATCTCAGAGTTTTCTTTGCACCTTGGCTGATCTGAGCATCTTCTTTACCATTTCACTTGTTTACTCTGGGAAGGAGGGGTCTAGTGAATCTGTTCAGTTTCAGGATTTCCTGAAGCTATTTTGAGTTATTTACTTTCCTGCTTAATGAGCTTCCCAGCAGGGTGGAATGGTTCAATCTCAGAGGAAACTATTACACAACATGTACAACGTTCAACATGATGCTAAGGAAATCTCTTTTCCTTTCATCGACAATTCTAGTATTTATCCTTTCTCTGTTACCATGAAGAACCAGAGTTAATAGAACAGTGTAGTGGGTAGCCACTCCAGCTTTGACCTGGAAGTTCCAGGCCCCATTGAGGCTTTGGTAATGGTCACAGCTACAAGGCAGGGCTGAGAGAGGACGCTGAAGACCCGGGTTCCAGATGCATGGGCTCTCTTAGTTCCTGGACCCTGGATGCTGGAGGTAGACCGAGCAGAGTTCTCCAGAAAACACCGCTGGACTGTGCCACGCCTTTCCCAGACTTTGTAAACTATCCATTCACTTGTAAGTTACCCCACAAAATAAATCTGCCTTTTAACTACTTGTAGTGGCCTTAATAATTTCACCAATAGAACAGAGCTGGGGATTTAGAAAAAAATAAGCATGTGATTGTATTGGGGAAAAGCAGTAGAAATAGCAAATGAAACCATACATCATATTTACTGTAAGGCTTCTTCTGTACAACCTTCTGAGTGGTGGGAGAGATAGACCAAGAGATGGGAAGAAGCAACATGGAGGACTACATGATAGTTTAAATCTTGACACCACTCCTGCCAACTCAAAGCTCATATCTTAGAATTCTGTTCCCTAAGAAATACTGGAAACTGGGAGAAATCACTTTGTAGAAGATACCTAAATAGTAGATGTCATGATTTGAAGAGAATTATGGAACTCTGGCTTCTTCCACTCTCTTACTTCCTGTACATGAGGTGAGCTTGTGGTTGATCCATGCATTCCCCAATATGGTCATCCACTCCTGTCCCCCAAGGAAAAATTAGTTCCAGAGTAATAAGCCCAGCATATAGTGGACTGGATCTTGAAAACCAAAAGCTGCAAATAAACATTTATCTTTACAAATTAGTAACATAAGACATCTTGTTAAACTAACATTTAGTTGACTAGTACCAAATAGTTATGCTCAATGAGATTCAGAATAGATTTTATAACTCTTAACTATACATATTAACTACAGAATAAGGACTAATGGATAAATTGGAAAACATTTATATTCTGAGATGGGACCCTAAAGCTATAAGTACATACATTCCAATCTCCAAAGGGAAGCAATCTCCAATACATAAGGAGTTGCAAATGAAAATTTAGTTTTCCCCAAGGGAGTATCACTGTGGAAACAAACTGCTTTTAAGGATAGACTGCATGTCCAGCAGTAGATGGCCAACAAAACATGAACTCAAAGGAAATTTGAAGGTTCCTTGTCTTATAATGTCCTGACAAAGCTTTTTCTTTCTTTCTTTCTTTCTTTTTTTTCTCTTTCTTTCTTTCTTTCTTTCTTTCTTTCTTTCTTCTTTCTTTCTTTCATCATTCCTTCCTTTCTTTCTTTCTTTCTTTGTCTTTCTTTTTGTACCCTTTTTTTCCTCTTTTTTACACTACAGGTTCTTTGTGCATATATTATAGCTTCTAGTTTTGAGTTTTTATAGGATTATTGAGGTTGAGAGCCAGTGGATCGCTTACTCTATATCTGTTTCTTGTTGCCTTTACTTGCGTTCTTTTCCTGCCAATTATTTTGTCCAATTCCAAAGCATTTCTTTTTACTTTATTTTATTTTATTAAATTATTATTCTAAATGAGTGGCTTCTGATGTGAGGGAAAATGAGGGAAGAACTGGAAGTAGTAGAAAGAGGGAAAATTATAATCAAGATAATAGATATGCAAATATATATATGTACATTTTTCAGTAAAAAAAGGAGGAAGGCACATGTGTACCTTATATATTTCTCATTTTAAACTCTTAAGTTTAACACAAAAGTACAACTAAACATTTCAATCTGTATTTTCTTCAACATGAAGCAATGACATACTTATACCTAGACTCCCAGAGAATATAAAGTCATTTTCCCTCAACCATATGTGTTTGAGATGCTGACATCTCAACACCATACTACATAATCACATATTTCCTGTCTAAATTAGAATGGCACTATTCATTTTCTTAAAAATGTACTAATTTTATGTGTTTTAATGATTAGGATAGCACACCGAGTTTGGAAAAACATTAGACAAGATGATATTTGGTTGATAGGACTAATATTTATAAATCAGTTGATTTTATATAAAGGACACTGTTCTGTAAACTGTGACTAGGATTCATTTCCCCACCAAAAACCCTTAAGTACAAGAGTTCGGTTTACTTGGACAGGAGAGAATTTGTCATTAGGACTGTGAGATGTGAGCCAATTCAGATTGTAGTGGTGACATTTACCTGCCAATTCATTCAAATATCTCCCCACCAGCTCTGGTTCAGGTTGTTTATTCCTGAAGAATGTCACTTGGTATGGTTCACTACTATTGTCTGATGTATGCCCATCTCTATCCCTCATTTCAGCTTTATTAGTTTCCCAAAAATATTCTCTCTAGACTACAATCCTAATAAAGAGTTATCTTTACTATTTATTATCAAAACTCTTCTTCTGTAAAGATTTATTATTTTTATTTTGTATGTATGGGTGTTTTATCTTCATGTATGTTTGTGCACCACATGTGTGCAGAGCCAGTGGAAGCTAAAAAGAGGACTGTGTTGCCTAGCACTGGAGTTCAAGCAGTTGTTAGCTATCATGTGGGTCTTTTGGAAAAGCAGTCAAAGCTTTTAACCGCTGAGCCATCTCTCCATCCTTTTGTCAAATCCCTTTGGTCTCTGTTTACAAAGAATTACTTCCCAGGCTTCTCTGTCCTTCCTGACCTGAGAGTCTTTTATCACAGAGTGCTTATGTCAGTGAGCACATCTCATTTTTGAGTCTGTGTGCTGTTTTTGCTCAGTCTGGTTTAAGTCTCAATCCCCATCAAGATTGTGTTTGAGCTTAATATTTTCTTCAACTCAGGACTCTTGTGTTTGATGTTGTCTTCAAGGCCTAAGAATAAAGGCCTATGTGCCAGTACTGTCCACTGAATGTTGTTCTTCTGAAATTTAAAATTAATAGGCACTTATTCTTGGATAATTTGACACTACACAAATATTCCAATATTCAACAAAGTTATTTAATTGTCAATTTATTTATTATTCACTGTATTCTGTTTAGTCCATGGATGCTAATGTTATTACAGTTATTTGTTCCAATGCATAATTCATGCCAGAGCTTATCAGTAGCAGCCATCATAAGCTGTTTCTTATGCTGTCTTGACCAAGACACAATCTTCCATGAGAATATCTTAAATTCTGAAACCATTTTAGACTCATTTTGTCCTTTTCCCTTTTCAATGAAACCAGCCATTCCTGCAAGGAGTTCTAGATCTTCATAGTTGCTAACGGTATTTAGATATTAAAGTCTAGGCAAGTAATGTGTTCACTCCCTTCAGAATGCCAATTTTCTTGTCTGTCTCAATGGCCATACATAATTGTATGAAGTAAATAAAATTGTGGACTACAGTGAACTGGACATCTACATTCTCCCTCATTGTATGTATTATATGAGCCTAAATATTATAAAATTAGGAGGAGTATTTAGGGAAAGTCATTGTTTCAAAAGACTAGAGTCTATGTATAGTTTCACTGTTCAGTGTTTTAAAAAGGTCTACACATTAACATGTTGCTCAACTGTATAGACATTGAGGTGGTACTGCTCAGCAGAATGTCTTTTAGTCATTGACAGAAATCTCTAAATCAACCTTTTTTTCCCTTCTATATTAAGTGTCACAGGACTTAGTGTCTTGGGTAATTGTCATGGAAATGGAAAACTAGTAACATTATTCATGTGCTGATTAAAGTAACAGAGTGTTTTCATTCCTTCTTTCCCTTCCTTAAACATGAATTAACTAGTTCCTTGGTTTGATTTGGGTTTTCGAGATTCCAGAACTGTGACAAATGTGTATTTTTTAAACAAGTCTATAGTTATTTGTTATAAGACAGATAGAAATATATGGCAGGTATTCAAAAAGAATAAAGATTCTTCATTATTCCACTATTTGCTTCTGTACCACTTAATGTATACTTAAGCCGTGGGTTAGCAGTTGCACCTGAAGTTCTCAACCTAATCCAAAAAAAAAAAAAAATCAACTAGCTTTTAAGTCTTACCACATTCTAAATCTCACTCTATGGGGGTACTTTTCTCATACTATAGGGTATCCGAATGCCTTGAGAACACCCTCAATGTTTATATGCTCACTATACAATTCTGAATCTTAGCACCTAGGTCCAGGAAATTGTTGCTAGTGCCTCTTGAACACACAAATGAACAGTTTTTGCATGAGATTTGGGTTTTTAGTTACCTCTATAAGGTCTAGTATACATGTAAATACCTCTGTTGTCACAGATCAAATCCAAAACCAAGAAGTCCTCTCCATAATTGGGCTTCAGTGCTAGAAAGCACTGGACTTCTCTATTCCACTGACCTCCTCTTAGTATTCCTCACAGAGATGGAGCTAACAACCTTGGAAAAAGCATAGTTAGCACCAGGTCTGAAAACAACTAAATATAGGAGAAGATGGAGAAAAACAAGGGGAAAGCCTGGCCAGTTAATTAAAAATCTATTCTTTAAAGTAATCAAAATAATTATTCTATGGTTTATTGTTTTATTATTTTTATTGATAGATTAAATTATTAAAAATGCAATCATACCAATAAAATCAAATAAAAAGACACTATGGGAAGATAATTTGATTCCAGTGCAAATTTGCAAAAACTTTCATTGTTCTCCTTGGGGTAGAGTTAGTTCATGGTCAGTACTCTACGTAATAAGGAACTGTCTCTTGTTTGGAATCATGAGAACACTGGTTAAAAGGACCCACCCAGTTCTCTGGCACTGGAAATTCATCTCTCTCTAAGGAGTTTGTTTTTAAAGTGTTAGACTCTGTAATCTCAACATTCTTTGAGGATCAACAAAAAAGTTTCATTTTCTTCCTCTCAATTATGTTTTTGTAAGTAGGTGTATGTTCCAGAAACAATTTATTCCTGTCTTACTAACTAAAAGATGCATTAGAGGGAACACCATGACCCAGAGCACAGGGCACTTCACATTTCCATGAGAAACCTTTTAAGCACTGCATTTCTGCACTTACTACTTACTTTAACTTCCCATCTTTCTTGTAACAAGACTTGCCCTCTGCATCCCAGATTTTCCATCATTCATGAGAGTATGTTCATGTAGTTTCATCTAACATTCTAATGTGAGAAAGAAAAGTTTTATTTCCTTTTTCTTTTTAAACTCTGCTACAGCTTTAAGGCTTAGGCTTCTATTTTGAGCCAGATAACAGCTTTATCCAAATTGCAATTCTAGTAAACAGATCATCAATTACTTATAACTCAATCCTTGAAGACATATGCTTCTTTATCAATATAATAAACTTCAAAAGCAAATGAAAATAAAATTGTTGTTTTAAAGAACATGGTAACATCAGTTATTGTTGAACATATTTTGTTCACAAATAAGAACTTTTGATCTAAGAAATTGATTATGTGGGGGGAAATGGGAGTGCAAACAACAGGGACACAAGATTCATTGAGTGGAGAATCAAATACAAAGCTAATGTAATGGAAAAAAATGATGGGAGGCAATAGCTGTTATGGACATCTGCTGGCGATGTCTTTCTGTATGCTGTGAATGTATTGCTCTAATTGGTTGATAAATAAAATGCTTATTGGCCAGTAGCCAGGCAGGAAGTATAGTATAGGCAGGATAAGCAGAGAGGAGAATTCTGGGAAGTGAAAGGCTGAGTGAGGAGATGCTGCCAGGTGCCGCTGCCATGAGAAGCAAGATGTAAAGCACCGGGAAGCCACTGGACACATGGAAACTTATAGATTAATAGAAATGGGTTAATTTGAGATATAAGAATCAGATAGCAAGAAGCCTGCCAGAGCCATACAGTTTATAAGTAATATAAGTCTCTGTGTGTTTACTTGGGTCTGAGTGGCTGCGTGCCTGAGCTGTGCTAGAGAAAACTCTAGCTAGAGATGTCAATGCATGTGTCCTCAGGTATGGAGTTTCTGGAGTTAGATCTGCAGCTCTTTCACTGAGAACCACATATTTGTTTCATTGTGAAAGCCATTGCTGTTAGTCTACCTAATCACTATCTTTTCATTTAACTAATCATTTCGGGGATAAGAACTATGTCATCTTTTTCTCTACATGGCTGCCTGAACATTTAATTACATGTATAATAAGTGGCCGACACTGGCCCTGGCAAGTCAACACTCAGGTCTGTTGAACCATTTGAGCTGTGGTTTGTAATCATAGAAATGTGTGAAACCAAGCAAAATGCCGTAAAATCAGGCATTCAAGAGAATATCTGTATTTATTATAACAAATTAATAGTTCATATTAATAGAATGAAAAAATATTTTCCTTTTTTCTACTGTCTCCTTTATTTCCAATATGAAGACAAACTGATGTATTTAATGAATCCAAAATATCAAAAATACTGTCTCTTGAGACTCCCAAGGCCAAACCAGATAAGCAGCAACCTAGAATGTTTCAGGAGTGCTGGTACATATTTCACCAAGTGACAGTTTGAGTGACATAAAACAGTCTTTCTGACCAGAAAATTGATGTATTTGATGCCTGGGTATCTATTCTTAAATGAATTAGATTTTCTCACTGCTTACAGCTGCAGTTACATCTATTGAAGTTGTTGGTAAAATTTCATCTTTACAAATCAGCAAAATCCTATAAACCCAGAAGTAACTGAATTTATTAAGAAGGAGCATTCACAAATATTTCTCTGCTTTAAAAGAACAAGGATGTTTTAAAAAGATATCAAGCCTTAGATATCCACCTGCAATCATTGTGTATAATTCACTATACTCTGATGTCATTTCTCAATCTCTGTCATTTCCATATTTCTCCATATCCCTATTTTTTTTCTCTTTTTCTACCTCCATGTATAACAATTTCTCTCTTTCTATCACATTTTTTTGTCTCTTTCTCTGTATCTTCATTCCTTAGATTCTGATGTTGTAGTTCATTTGATTCTACAGTGAATAGACTCACAAGTAGGCTACATAGATCCGTTCTCTTTCCCCACCCCCTTTTTCCTCGATCCTTTGACTTAAATGTCTCCCTCCACAGCTAGAATTCTGTTTTCATAGCCATAGCTGCAAGTCACATCACACACACCAGGGGTCATGATACCATAATTATGACAATGTGGTTGGGATTCTCCACAGCTGCATGCTTGCTGAATTGAGAAGTGTGGTGACTTCCATAGTACTACTACTCACTAAATCAAGGGCTGTTCCTAGGCCAGTCTGACAGATTGCCGTAATGATGTGGGAAATTACTGTGATACTGTCTTTTTGCATTAGATGGTGATTGACACAAAGACTCACATCTAGTCAACATGTAGATAATAAGAGACTATGAAGTTCTCTCAGGCCAAAATGGGACATTTATCACTTTCCCTACCCCAAGGTACAAAGATAATCAAGGAAGAGGGGCCAAAAGCATCTAAAGTAAAGGAAGTATACACATGAAGTAAAAGAGCACTTGCTTCCTATGACAGTGTTTTTACACACATGAATTCACAGCAGTTGTGGCTTCATAATAAGGTCTTTTAGAAAATCAAAGCAGCTGAAACCAACATGGATGGAGGGGGACCTAATTAAGTCCCATCCATAGCTGAGGATATACTGGCAATTGATGGCTACAAGAGAAGGGGGAGCCCATTTTCTTCACATTTGCTTAAGGTCACAGGAGAAGTTTCTGATGCATACTTTAGTTTCCACTGAGAAATCCTTAAACATCTTTGAGTGAGTCACTTTCACCCAGATATCAACACTGATGGACATGGATGCAAAATGGATAATCACACAAAGTGAGCATCCACTGACCTTCACATGTAGGGACTAGGGAAGATTCTCAAAACAAAAGCCACTAAACTTTGAGAAAGCAAAGGCTCTTAATAATTAAGTAGCCAGTGCCCAGGCCTTACCTTACTAAGGATAAATGCCATGCTTAAAAGGAGATTGTTCCAGCATGATACTCTTATCTCTTCTACATATTTCCTTTACTGCATTGCTTCACACATTACCCTATGCTTCTTCCACATCATTTGATATTTTGGCTTGAATTCAAAACATTTGATTTCTTAAAGTATTTAAAGAAGACTAAAATACAACTTCAGAAATATATTTAATGTAATTGCCAGGCTTTTAAAGTTGATTTTGGCTCATTGTTCTTGTACTTTTTTTTTTCTTTTTCTTTCTTTTTTTTTGTAGTTAAGATTTTTTTTGTAATTTCTTTATTAAGATTTTTTTATTCATTTTACATACCAACCACAGATCCTCCTCTCTTCCCTCCTCCAGCCCCTCCAACCTTCCCCCCCTGAACCCACCCCCATTCCCTCCTCTGACAAGGTATATCCTCCCATAAAGCGTCAGCAAAGCCTGGTACCTTCAGTTGAGGCAGGTCCAAGCCCCTCCCCCTGCATCAAGTTTGTGCAAGGTGTTCCACCAATATATGCAAGGGGCATCAAGATCATGATGGGGAAACCTCTATAGAGACAACCAAACCAAGCTAGTGGGAACTCATGAACTTTAGACCAACAGCTGTGGAGCCTCCATAGGACTGTGCTAGGCCCTCTGCATAAGTGAGACAATTGTGTAGCTTGATCTGCTTAAGGCGCCCCCTGGCAGTAGGATCAGGATCCATCACTGGTGCATGTTTTTGTACTTTTATACAAGAAATTATATTTATAATGATAGTAAAATTTTTCATTAGGGCATTATTGTTTCCAGCACTTTAACTTGCAAACAAATATGTAAGACCGTATTAAAATGCATATAATGGTGATATGCCTACAAATAAGCTTTCATGCATGCACACAGCACAAATACACAGTACATTTACATATCAAGCAATCACAGCAGTAGATTTCATTAGCATGACAAGCATTTGACAGAATTAAATGTTTAGGACTTCTGCTTTGCATTTTGCTCTTGGAGAATGTTCTTTTAAGGTATATTACTTTTGTTTATGTTGCATTTGTTTAACTCTGTGAAGCTGGGATACTTTGCCTGTCTGAAGCACCTGATGGTCTAATGAAGAAGTGAGCAGCCAATAGTGAAGCAGGAAAAAGATTAAGTGGGGCTGGCAGGCAGAGAGAAAAAAATTGAAGGAGAAATCTGGGCAAAAAAAAAGATCAAAAAGCAAGAGAAGAAGGAGGGCTCCAGTGGTCAGTTACCCAGCTACACAGCAAGCCACAGAGCTAGAAACAAAATAAGATATACAAAAATAGAAAAGGCAAAAACCCATAGTCAAAAGACTGAAGGGTTTATTTAAAGTTAAGAAAAGCTGGCAAGAAACAAGCCAAGCTAAGACCAGATATTTAAAATTAAGAACAGGCCTCCATGTGTGATCTATTTGGGAGCTGGGTGGTGGGCCCCCTAAAAGAGCAAAAAACAACCAACAACATTTGGTTATTTCGATTTTTAAGATTGGAAGTAGATTCTTCTCTCATACAATACATCCCAAGCACATTTTCCCCTCCCTCCGTTCCTCCTCCCCACCCCTCCTCCCCTCTCACCAAGATGCACTCCCCTCTGTTTCCTTTTCAGAAAATTGCAGGCCTTCAAAAGATAACAGCCAAAAAGGACAAAACAAGATACAGTAAGACAACGTGAAAACCCTCAAGTCAAGGCTGAACAAAGCAAACAAATAGAAGGACAAGAGTTCCAAGAGCAGACAAAAGAGTCAGAGATTGTAAAGATGTGTGTGCTTATTTCAGAAAGGGAGTGGTATAGAAATATTGCTTTTGTCCTTGTGTCATTCTATATTATTTTATTTTTATAAATTAATTAATTATTCAGTATATTATTCAAATTATATTCAGTATATATATTCAGTGTACAAAATTGAGCATGGTTTTGCTCAGTAGTTTCTTTGGTTGTCTACACATGTAACTTTGATATATGACACCAAGGATTATCTAAAGTCAGTAAACTAGTGATCATATTCCACTTCTTAACACAGGGATGTCTGTAAATCACCTTTATTTCTCTCTGTGCTTGCTCACTTCTCTGGAGAAAGTACGGCTTCATTTTAAGCTAATGTGTTTGCTCCTAAGGGCCACATTCTCCTTATACAAACTTCTGTCTTCATGAACACAACTCCAGAGGGAGCATATTGGCATTGTCTCTCTCTCAGTCACACACACACACACACACACACACACACACACACACACACACACACACAGAGACAGAGACAGAGACAGACAGAAACAGAGACAGAGAGAGGAGAGAATGGCTTATTCCTCTGGTTACTTGTCCCAACATTGTATTTCTAGCCACCCTTCAAAAGATCTCACACATTGTTTGGGATGAATTATGGACATTTAAAAAATACTATTTATTTTTGACATTATAATACCATTCTTCCCTTCTTTATCCTTTTAAATCCTTCTTTATGTCCCTCCTTGCTCTTGTTAAAATCCATATACCTTTTTAAAAATTTGTACATTTATATTCATAAATATGTAAATATAACTGACTCAATCTGATAATCTTATTGGTATGTATGTTTTCAAGACTACCTATTTGATATCAGAAAAACAATTTGTGTGGTATTCCCTGAGGAAGCCAAATTTAATCAGCGTGAACTCTAAATGTCTCCAAATTTTATTACCAAACACTTTCTGAAATTTCAGTCATTCGTTGATGACAGAGGTAATTCAGATAATCTAGCATTCAGACGAAGAGGAACTTTTAAAGCAGATTGTGTGACTTTTGAAATATTTTTTGCATCCTTCCATAACTAGAAAACTGCTTCATAATGATTTGGGAGCATTCCTCAATTCATTGCCATAATTTCAAACAGCAGAGTCATAAGCATAGTGGAACTAAATATCTCCTTAGGAAGCATTTTTTAAAAAATATTTTTAACAATGTCCACCGCAAGCATACACTTATTTCTCAGTCCTTCCTTGTCTGACCCCACCCTTGTGACCCCCCCAAAAAAACTAAAAATTTAACATTTAAAATTAAAAAAAAAGAAAAAAAAAGTCTAATTTGTGTACATACTCCTTTGCAGTGATATCAATGATTGCACAGGCACATTTGAGAAAGAGGAACATGGAAGGCTTATTTGTCAACCCCTACTCCCATGCCCCCCCCTAAAAAACCTGACAGCCTGAACTGGAAGCCATCAAAGAGAGCTTGTTAGTTAAAAGTGTGAGAAAGGTGCTGAAGTTAGCTCTCCTTTCATTACTCATGAGAAAAACTAAGGGTTCTTGCTTGTGTTTCAAGCACACATACACATAAACACTCACATAGAGAGACATACACATGCACTCACACTCATACGGGTGCACACGTACTCACTGCTGGCAGAGATAGGATAAGGTCACAGATACATTTACTTCCATCCAAAATCCCCACTCTCCCTGCCTAGACTCTGCAGCCTCTTCATTTCTGGAGTTCTAGTTAATTCCAAATATATCCAGTGGAGGAGAAAATGAGGCAATTTGTCGCTTGCCTTCACTAGATTTATAACATAAACACTCAGAGGTTGTGGTTGAGTCTGTGTGCTGGATAAAACTTCCAGGGGATTTTACTCCATGATGAATGTGCACTGAACAAATTATAGTAAAAGGGTGTTTATTTCATGAAACACCTGAATTTATTTTCTTAATTGAACCACTCTATTGGCAATGTGAGCTCAGAAGAGCCAGCGGATTGACATCATCTGTACTGTGCTTCTTCTCAGAGGGCAGCTACAAGCAAGCACGGAAGAGTGAGATAATATTTACATGTTTTGAGAAGTACTGTTGGTTCGTTGTATTCCTGGCTTTTGCATCCATAGATCCAAACAACCGTGGGCCAAATAGAAGAAACTCTTTCTACACTGAACATTCCCTGAAGTTTCCCTTGTCATTGTTTTTTAAACAGCACACATAGCATCTATTTACACCACGTTTATGTTATATTAGGTTTTAAAAGTAATATAAAGTTGATTTAAGAATATGGGAGATTGTTTTGTGGTCATTTGTAAAAAACGTAGCCATCTTAACGTAATTGAGCATCTTAAGGTTTGGGTATTGATGGAAGTCTTGCAGATGATCCGCTCAGATAAGGAGAAACAACTGTAATGTTGAAAACACCAGCCATGACAAATTGTTCAGAGCTGATAATTTCTGGACACATTGAAACCAACTGTCTTTGCTTCAAGCCCTGTCCACTACAACTTCCAGTTTCTACTTATTTTTCTCCACCTTCTTCCATGCTTCCCTTCTCCTTCCATCCCTCCTTTCTATCATCTCCTCCTCACCAGAGCTATTTTACATCAGGAACTTCATTATACTCCTTTCCTTGTCCTTATTTTGAGTTTTGTGGGTTTCCCACACAAATCACCTGCACATCTGTGTAGATTATAAACTTCCCAAGAGCAAGAAACAGGGCTCTTCTGTTTATTGTCCTAGTGCAGCCTGTTCTCTAACTATTGCTTTTTATCTTAAATAATAATATATATATTCAGATAGTTTTATTTGAAGACTGGCAGAAATTATATGTTAAATGCTTTATTCCACAGCTTTAGCTTTGAAAATGAGAAACCTAAATTTTCTATACTACAGTTAGGAGGCTGAGTGTACAATGTGTGATCTGATGGTTTTATTGTATCTCAAAGGGAATCTCCTTCTATTCTTGATATATAATGCTATTTCTAAACAATGCTAGATCTGAATAAAATCTTCAATATTGTAATTTAGGGTAATGGGATCAGGTACTATCTATGACGGAGTGACTGCTCTTTATTCTAATGTAGAGCAGGTAAATAATCAGACCTGTGAGCTCTGAGGAAGAAACGCCATAGAGATCCTCCACATTTAGAAATCTTTATTTAGCTTCATGACACCAAGGTGGGGCAGGAAACTGCAGTGTTTCAAGAACACTGCCAGTGACATAAGCTGGCAAAAGGACTGGTTTTGCCAGGATGTTTGAATTCCATAAGGTAATACACTTTTTCTTCATAATTTCATGTTTAATAAGTATCTAGCCCCTAGCTATATGTCTTTATTAAAATAAAACTGAAATATATGACATAAAGCTCAACAAATAATGAATATTTATAACTCAGTAAAAAATACATTTCCCATTTTGATATCTGTTGGACAGGCATAAGAAAATTATATGAGGTTGCTGGTAGAGAGGAATTTGGAAAACCCAGTATGCATCAGAGCCTCCAGTTCATGGATAGAACATTAGCCTGTAGAGGTATTAAATAACTGGTCTCATGTGCCAGAGCAGTGAATAGCAACATTAAGATTTCTTGCCTCAGGCCAATGCTTTGCCTCATTCATGTGTTTACCTCTGTGGGATTTGAGGAGCTCAGGGTGAACAATTTTTTATACATACCTAACCCTGGCATTCTCCCTAGTTATAAAATTCCTTGTAGGTCTTTGCAGGTTATCTCCTGTAAGGACAGCACACTTGCTTGCATCTTGGGAGTTTGAAACATATCTACAAACAACCCAGAAGTACAGTCTTTGTTGTTTCATGACCCAAACACAGTTTATTTAAATCTCCAAAGACTCTACAGAGACAAATGGCTCTGAGCCTCATGGGCTTTCCCCATGCAGGAGGCCAGATAAAACAGGTGTAGGATGCAAGTTACGTTTTAGCAAGCAGTGTCTCTGCAGGATTACATTCTGCTGCTTCCAAAGGAGGAAAGGAGTAGATTTTAGACATAAATGCACAGTAAGAGACGAAAAGGCTTTGAGTAAACAAAAGTAAGAGGAAAAGTCAAATCGTACAACCCAACATCAGTATCACCCTCAGAAGGGTGTGTGCTAGGAGCCTTAGCCATGGCATACAAATGTCCTCAACATGGTGTTCACAACAAGGGTGTTCCAAGTTGCTCCGCTGTGAGATAAACCCCGAAGAAGATCACTGACAACTTCATACTTGGTACTTTTGGAGATAACCAGAAACATATTTCTCAGTGGCTCCAAACAATTTTCTAAAGTCACAGTTTGATTTATTGCTCTGGTTTTCACCTTTGGAATTAGTACCCAAGTTAGTTTCTGAATCCCATCCAACAGCCACTATCATTTTGAAAGCACTATTGTTCATACCATTATCATAATCCTAAAAATGTCAATAGAATTTCTACATTTAGCTGGATGCCAAGAGTGCAGCAATAGTCTGCATTCTACTTGATTAGGAAATATTTTTTATTATTAGCTCACTTCTCCTGCCTAAACCCAGGGCCTGGTGGACAATAGGGCTTCAATGAAGTCACATGGCTCTATGTTTTGTGTGTGAAACTTTCCTAATGAATGTGACTTTTTATTGAAATTGTCTTTCTTTCATAATGGACCCTACAGAGTGTCTGAATACAACCTATGTTGTTACATACCAGCAGTGTTGGCTATGTCTTCCTAGAACTCATTCTGAAATGATAACTGCCTAGTGTCTCAGAATGTAACCTGTTTGAGGATTATGGATTCAATATATGATAATTTTCAAGTTAAGATGTGCTGGTTAGCCTAGGCTCTAACTTCATGTAACATTAGGAGATAGATGTATGTAATGTGACATGGCATCTGAGGCAGAGAATGGACAATGTTTCACAAATAAAATCCATCGAGTGCCCTTAGTTGCCAGTAGACAACTTGAACCTCTGGGAGAAGATGGATCAGATCCTTTCTGATAGACCTCAGAAGTGATCAATTTCACTAATCTGGTCATTTGAGAGTTCTGATTTGGAAAACTGTGAGACAGCAGAAGTCTGTTATTATAAACCACACACCAAGAGGTGCTTTCTCATGACAGGCACAGAAAACTAATTTAATGATAAGTAATTTTAATTTCTCTGTAGTTTTAAAAAAGACTCTTATGTTGATATTTTGTTTGTGATCTAACAAATAAAGCTTGCCTGAAGATCAAAGTGCAGAACTAAGCTACTAGTTAGCCATGGAGGCTAGGCAGTGGTCACACATACCTTGAATCCCAGCACTCAGGAAGTGGGAAAATCTCTGTGAGTTCAAGGCCACCCTGGGCTACACAAGATTAATCCAGTCTAAAAGAGAAACAGAGCCAGGCAGTGGTAGCACACATCTTTGATCCCAGCACTTGGGATCTTACATCTTTAATCCCAGCACTAGGGAGGTAGAGACAGAAAGTGATATGGCTGGGCAGAGAGAAGAATATAAGGCAGGAGGAGACAAGAGCTCACTCTCTTTCAGGCTGAGAAGTTGGCAAGGTAAGAGGTGATGGCTCTGTCTTGCTCCTGTCTCTCTGATGTTTCAGCATTTACCCCTATATCTGACTCTGGAGCCGGACGTTGGTGGCGCACGCCTTTAATCCCAGCACTCGGGAGGCAGAGCCAGGTGGATCTTTGTGAGTTCAAGGCCAGTCTGGGCTACCAAGTGAGTTCCAGGAAAGGCGCAAAGCCACACAGAGAAACCCTGTCTTGAAAAACCAAAAAGAAAAAAAAAAGACCAATTATAATTTGTGCTACAGACATTTTTACTTGTAGCTGGGCAATCTCAGTGTGAATGGGAAGCCTGATGGTTAAGACCCTTCAACTCACACAGCACAAGAAATTCACCTCCCTGACTTAGTCTAAGACAGAAGAAATTTGAGGGCAAGATAATGCCTCTCAGCATATCCAGATCTGCTAATGCCTGGTATATAATGTGGACTATACTGGAAAGATCAGTTTCAGAACCATCCCAACAACCATGTGTAGCCTTGTCCCTGTTGATAGAATCCTGTCCATAATTTAAGCACACATATCCCAATTTACATGAGACTAATAGACAAATAGAGTATATAAGGCAAATGAGGTAGGGTGCAGGGATTATAATGTATAAGGGAGTCTTGACTGGATGGAGAAAGACTTCTTAGTAGGTATTACTGAAGTTAAGACTTGGTGCAGTGGGAAGGGGCTTGGACCTGCCTAGCTCAGTGTGGTGTGCTGGGCTCTGCTGACTCCCCATGGGGGACTTTGATTTGGAGGATGTGAGGATGCGGGGTGGCTTGGGAGAGAGGGCTAGGGGTGGGAGGAGGGGGGAGGTGGGGTCTGTGGGTGGTATGTAGAGTGAATAGAAAATTTCTTAATAAAGAAAAATGGGAAAAAAAGACTAAATAAAAAGAAACAAGTTATGGTGTTACTCAAAGCTGATGAAGCACTGATCAGAAAAATCCAAGTGCTGCAAGAAGGAATAGGAGAGGAACACAAAAGCAGTCAGTGTCCCCAGTACTCAAGGAGACAAATTAGAATTGGGTGAGAAAGATTGACACCTCTTGACCACATTAAATCCTGAAGGCTTTGGAGAGGTCTATGGTTTCATTAAGACCAAAAGCAGGCCTTGGGGGAAGTTGAAATTGGAAAGAGTTAAAATCTCATTAATATCAGTTACTTTTACTTTAATGCCAGCTTCTTTGAGGCAAACAAATTCCCAGACACTCTCTTAACATTTCCCTTTAAAGCCCTTTGCTTACTTTCTGTCTCTGTATTATATTTGTCTTTCACTGTTACTCTTTGATTTTTGTATTTAGTTTTATTCACTTGTATTTTTTTCTTTTCTTCACTTAGCTGTAAAACACACACACACACACACACACACACACACACACACACACACACACACACCCCTCTGGACAGATTAATTTAACTAAACAGAAAAAAGCTGCAGAACCCACTAGGGGTCACTTCTGACCCACTGATGAGTCCTTAACCCTAAAATTTTGCCTTGCCTTTATAATTACTCAGGAAAAGATTTTTATTTTTTTCTTCTTTTTTTTCACACCCTATCTTTTTTTTTTTTTTTTCACTTTGTGATCCCACCACTACTGTCATCACAAAAACTCAAGTCAAAGGCAATGTCATCCACATCCTCTCTGGTCACAAGCCACCTCAGGAGCCAGCCAGGCTATTAAAACAGGCATGCCCCAGGTGCTTTCCTTTGTTCAGAGCAGACAGACAGTCTTTGGTTGGGAACTTGGCACTTTGACAAATGTGGCATCATTCTATAAAGTGGAATGTCATAGGAAAGGCCATGACTGTGCCAGGAAGGCCAGGATGTCTGTCTGCTCTTGCTAGCAGGCCCCTGATCATCTACATCCAGGCTTTCAGGAACTTCCTTCAATTGTCTGCAGGCAGAGTTCTTTGCCTCTTAAAGGCACACATACATGCCCTTAGCCTTCTGCTAAAAAGTGGATCTTCTGGTGATTTATTTTCAATCTGGTCACTTGAAAACTGACAGTTTTACTAATCTGAGAAATTATAGAGGCATCAGGGACAAGTAAGGCCCTTTGGTAATCTTCCTCATGGACATTTATGGCATATATTAAAAATGCCCCCCACACTGGCTATAGGAACACATATATCTGTCATCATGCCTGAAGTGAAAAGGTGAGGCTAACCTTTATATACATTTCACTTCATAAATTTCAGATTCTTTGTAAAGATCAGGGTAGCAATAATTTTGCTTCATTGAATTACTGATTTAAAACTGGCAACATACAAGATTTTCTCTTTCAGATTTTTTCCCTTCCATACAAACAGGACTTTTAATTAAATGTTATTTTGTAGAAAATCTTGACAAAATTATTATTGCTTAGATTATCTGGCAGAAATGGATGTATACATCCAAGGAAATGTCATTGTCTGTTTTATACTTTTCTATTATCTTTTTACTATAAACTTTTTTACTGAATTCTCCCAAACTTTCAATTTAGTGTTAGTCTCTTCTGATGGGTCTTGCTTCCATTAAGATAATCATCCCTCAGAATTTTTATGTCTAGCATGTCACAAATCAAAGACTTAGTCTACTTTTAACACAATGTTAGTGGCCTGTACATTAATGTCTGCAAGCTTTTTCTAGGTAGATTTGGATGGTAAATAATTAGGATGTGTGAATCATAAATTCTCTATGACAACTTTTCAGCTCTTTGTTTGGGGCTCAAAACAAGTGATAGATAATTTGTACGGCTATGAGTGATACTGTGTTGTACAAAATTTTTATTTACAGAAAACGAATCCTGGGTGTCTTAGAATGTTTTTGGGTCAGGAAATGTCATCCGTTTATTTAACTATTTAAATACATGGGAAAAGTTTAGTTCATTTGCTCTAGCAAAATCAATGGCAAATGAGATGTAGTCTGTGGAGTACAACTTGTAAAACTGGATATAAATAAAATTATGAAGAAGACTGCTGTCACCTTCACTATAGATGCCAATGGAATAGATAATTCAAAGTCATCAGAGTTCTTCATCACTGTAAATCATCTGCTGGGTCTTTGTGATTTACCCTTGGGGATTAATTTCTCTCAAAATGTCTCTAGAAGAAAAATAAGGAGCAAATATTAATTGCACAGATACACTTAAGTGACAACAACTAAATTATGCCTTTACAATATGTGTAATAAGGAATATGAGTTTCCTTATAGAGTTTTTGTGTTGTATGCTGGGGGATGCCTTTCTGTATGCTGTGAATATGTGTGGCTCCCATTGGATAATAAATAAATCTGCATTGGCCGATGGCAGGGCAGGGCAAGTTTAGGTGGTATATTCAAACTGAAGATGAGAGGAAAAAGGGTGGAGTTGAACTGACACCAGCCCACCATCAAAGGAGCAACAGGATGCCAGCAGACTGACAACACCACAGCCACGTGGTAACACACAGATTAATAGAAATGGGTTAAAGTTATAAGAGCTAGCTAGCAAGAAGCCTGACCCATAGGCCACGCAGTTTGTAAGTAATATAAGCCTCTGTGTGTTTACTTGGGACCAAGCGGCTAGCAGCTGTGGGACTGAGTGGGACACAGAAAAACTTTCAACTACAGTTGTATTTTTTTTTGTTCATTTGTTTGTTTGTTTTTGTTTGTTGTTTTGTTTTGTTTTGGAGTTTTTTGAGATAGGGTTTCTCTGAGTAGCCCTGGCTGTCTATAGGTAGATCATGGTGGCCTTGAACTCAGAGATCTGCCTGACTCTGTTCTCTTGAGTGCTGGGATTAAAGACGTGCCACCACCACCCAGCCTTATAAAAAGTTGTACTGAGAGGTTCTATAAGATTTTTAATGACCCTTAGGGAAAAAGTTAAAGAAATAAATACATAAACAGATAAATAAATAAATAAATAAGAAGTGAAAATGTATCCTAGGTTAGCTAGATTTAATTATAAAAACCTAAAGAACTTGCCTTATGGGCACAGGTAAGATTTTTTCCCCCTGTAAAGTCAACCCCCCGTTCTAAGTATATGAGTGACTATAGTACAAAATAAAACTGCAATGTTACAAAGATTCAAATGAAATGAGATGTACCAATAAGTAATGCTAATAAAACAATTACTCAGATTAGGACAGTAATCCTGTACATACAAGTTTGAATCCCAGAGCAAGTCCTCCAGCATAAGCTCTTGGATCATGATGATTCTTATTCAGAAAGCTAATGGAGAAGTTAAGAGCAGTCATTGGGCATCAGCAAAATTAAATTGAAAAGCAAAAAACTGGATAAAATCCCAATGACATTTTATCTCAGTCTTGGTTAAGGTAACAATTTGAGGCTTGAATTCTATGTTTATGCTTAACTGTAAGACATGGTGAAATTTAATATATATACACATATGTTTAAAATATACTGTGATCATGTGGGTGCTCTTCTAGCTCAACAATTGTTCTTTGGATAGTTTTGGTGGGACTAAGTCAGATTGTGCAGGACATTGAAGATTAAGGAAACAGTCAAGCATCCTCTAGGTATCAATGATTTGCTATTTCTCTCTGTACAGGAATCTGGAGTACCTTATCTTTGCCAGCCCAAATTGCGTCCAGAGTCAAGGCCTCCACTAACTCTTATATCTTCCATTGTATTTTCCCTAACTACATGTTCATAAAATACTTCAATTTCCAAACAAGGTAATTTCATTTAATTTTTCAATATAGATAATTTTCTACTATCATTCATCCTGAAAGCATGAACTTGTGGGTGATTCTCTGCTGCTTGCACAGTGGGCCATGCCAGATTGAAGTTAATCCTGAATGAAGGAGTATTTTTCTTTGTCACAACTTTAGCATTGACGAATCTCCATGGACATCAAGTATAGTCCTCCCAGAGTTGGCTCATGGTACTAGGTTTCTAAGTTTTTGCATTTTTGATTGCAACCCCCTCAAAATTATTTTTTATAACTAAGTACTACTTAAAAGGTGGACAGGATGTATGCTTGCTATTTTGAGTCAGGAAATATTTGGTGATTACTATGGAAATTGTCCAACATAGATTCCTCAGACTTGTGGCATTTCTTTTATTCCCTTCTTAATCTGACAGCATTCATCTTTGGCATGACATTTTTTTTTTTAAACCAGCACTCATGAATGCAGATGGCATAAGAAATTAGATCTGTTTGTAAAATCATGCTGATGGTAACTCAGGACAGATTAGCATATTAACAGCTTTCATATCACTTGCCTTTATTTTTAGAGGTAGTATTCTGAGAATAAAGGTTAAATCTGCTGGACATTTACCTCCCACACATTCTAGAGATTAGAATTTATTTTAATGAAGCAGAAAATTATGTGGAAAAAATTAGGATGACTATGAAGCCATTTATAGTAATGTGAATAGTTAACATTTTCAAATACAAACATTGTACTATACGCTAATATTGAGCAAATTATTTTCCATAATAGCTCTGATGGGTAAATACTATCATCATGCTCACCTGATTGAATGAGTAAATAGAGAGGTACAATACCAGTAGAAACACAATTTACAAGACAATGTGTGACACTGCAATCAGTTAAAATTAGTGATAAAAGAAGCCATGAATTTGAAGAAGAGTAGGGAAGAGAATACAGGAGAGTTTGGAGGGAGGAAAAAGAAGAAAGAAATGTAATTACATTATAATCTCATTTTTTTAGATGTATACAATTAAAAAGAGCTAAAAAGAGAAAAAATTCTGTACAGGTAGACTACATTATATTGACTGATGGAAGATGTTCTTTAAGAAGTCAATGGACTGAACTTTTGGATGACAGGTGTAAGATGGAATATCACAGCAGTTTTGATTAGTAGTTCCCTAATGGGTAAGGAGGTTGAAATTTGAGTTTCCTCTATTGAAAATTCTCTGTTTAGTTCTGTGCCTCATTTTTAATTGGATTATTTGATTTGTTGGCGTCTAGTTTCTTAAAGATTTTTTTATGTATTTTGAACCTGGTCCTCTGTCAGATGTGGAGTTGATGAAAGTCTTTTCCCTTTCTGTAGGCTGCCATTTTGTCTGAAGGACAGTGTCCCTTACCTTACAGAAGATTTTCAGTTTCATGAGATCCCATTTATTAATTGTTGGTCTTAGTATCCGCAGGATTGGTGATCTGGTATCTCATGTGCCATTTTGTTTAAGGCTATTCCCTACATACTCTTCTATGAGGTTCAGTGTATCTGGTTTTATGTTGAGGTCTTTGATCCGCTTGGACTTGAGGTTTTTGTTTTTTAGGCAACTAGGTATGAATCTATTTGCATTCTTCTACATTCAGACAATGTTTTTTAACCAGCAGACTTTGTTGAAGATGCTGTCTTTTTCTTTTCCAGTGTGTGTTTCTGGCTTCTTTATCAAATATCTGATGTACATATGATATGTGTGTGGATTTTTGTCTGGAACTTCAATATAATTTCATTGATCAATGTGTCCTGTTATGCCAATATCTTGCAGTTTTTATTACTCTAATTTGTAGGACAACTCAAAGTGAGGAATGGTGATACTTCTATCAGATCTTTTATTGTTAATGATTGTTTTAGCTATCCTGGATATTTTGTTTTTCCATATGAAGACAAAAATTGTCCTATCAAAGTCTATAAAGAACTATGTTGGAATTTTGATGGAGATTGTGTTGAATCTGTAAATTGCTTTTCACAGGATGACCATCTTTATCATGTTAATCCTACCAATCCATGAGCATGGAAGATCGTTCAATCTTCTGATATTTGTCCATTTTCTTTCTTCAAGGACTTGAAGTTTTTATTATACATGCTTGCTTAGATTTCCACAAGATATTTTATATCATTTGAGTCTATTTTGAAGGGTATTGTTTGCCTAAATTCTTTTAGTCCATTTGTCATTTGTATATAGGAGGACTAATAATTTTTTTCAGTTAAAAATGCATCCTGCTACTTGGCTGAAAGTATTTATCAGATGTAGGAGTTCCCTGGTAGAATTTCAGGAACACTTATGTATGTTCTCATAGCATCTGCAAATAACAATACATTGAATCATTCCTTCCAATTTTTGTCCTCATGATCTCCTTAAATCATCTTATTGTCCTAGCTAAAACTTTAAGTCTTATATTGAATAGATAAGGAGAGATTGGACAACTGTGAATTTTTTTCTGATTTTAGTGAAATTGATTTGAGCTTCTCTCCATTTAATTTGATGTTGGCTATAGGCTTGCTGAAAATTGCCTTTATTATGTTTAGGTATATTCTTTTTAACCCTAATCTCTCCAGGAATTTTATCATAAAAGGGATTTTGTCAAAGGCTATTTCTGCATCTAAGGAGATGTTTGTATGGTTAATTTTTGTTTCAATTTGTTTATGTGGTGGTTTATATTTACTTATTTCTGTAAATTGAACCATCCCTGCCTTCTAGAATGAATCCTATTTGATCATGGTGGATGATCTTTTTTATATGATCTCAGATTGAGTTTGCAAGTCTTTTATTGAGTATTTTTGCATTTATGTTCATAAGAGAAATTGGTCTATAATTTTATGGAATCTTTATATGGTTTAAGTCTATGGGTAACTCATAAAAATATCACTGCTCTCATAAAATGAATTTGGCAATGTTCCTTCTGTTTCTATTTTCTGGAATAATTTGAGAAATATTTGTGTTAACTCCTCTCTGAAAGTCTGGTAGAATTCTGCACTAAAATCAACTGATCCTGGCTTTTTTTTGGTTGACAATCTTTTAATTACTGTTTTTATTTCACTTGGGGTCTAGGTCTAGTTAAACTGTTTATATGATTTTTATATAACTTTGGTAAGTGGTACTGATTGAGAACATTATTCATATGTTTTAGATTTTTCTATTTGGTGGAGTATAAGTTTATAAGGTATGTCCTTATGATTTGCTGGATTTTCTCTGTATATTTTATGTCCCCCATTATGTTTATAATTTTGTTAATGTAGATATTCTCTCTCCATCCTACTTAGGGTGGATAAAGATTTGTCTATCTTGTTGATTTTCTCCAACAACCAATTCTTTGTTTCACTGATTCTTAGCATAGTTCTCTTTGTTTCAATTTTATTGATTTCAGCCCTTCACTGTGATTATTTTTTTGCCATCCACTCTCTTGGATGTTATTACTTCTTGGATGTTAAGTTGATGGTATGAGATTACTCCATTTTTTTTAATTAAGTCACTGAGTCCTATGAGCATGAGCTTTCCATAAGTTTGGCTATGCTATATATTCATTCTAATTTAATTCCCAAAAGTCTTTAATTTCTATTTCTGTCTTGACCTATTTTTTTTTTAATTCAGTAGGGAGTTGTTCAGTTTCTAAGAGTCTGTAAGCTTTCTGTTGTTTCTTTGTTACTGCTGTTGGTATCTAGCTTTAATCTTTGGTGATCTGATAGGATGCAGGGAGAAAATTGCAATTTTCTTGTACCTGTTGAGACAGGATTTGTGTCGTAATATGTGGTCAATTTTGGAGAAAGTTCCATGAGGTGCAGTGAAGATATATTTTCTTGTTTTTTGTGAAATGTTCTGTAAATATCTTTTAAGTCCATATGGCTTATAATATTTGATAGCTCCAGTATTTCTCTGTTCAGGTTTGCGTGGATAACCTGTCTCTTGATGAGAGTGTGATACTGAAGTTTCCCACTATCATTGTGTGGGGATCAGTTTGTGATTTAAGCTGTAGTACTGTTTCTTTTACAAGCTTGGGTATTCTGTGTTTGAGGCATAGTTGTTAAAAATTTAAATATCATCTTGGTGAATTTTTCCTTTGATGGATACGTAATGTCCTTTGAGATAATTCCCTCTCTTTTGATTAGTTTTTGTTTGAAGTCTATTTTGTTGAATATTAAAATGTCTACACTAACTTGCTTCTTTGGTAAATTTACTTGGAATATTGTTTTCCAACACTTTACCATGCGGTAATTATTATCTTTGATGTTGAGGTGTATTTTTTGGATGCCACAGAAGGATGGATCCTGTTTTCGAATCCGTTCTGTTAGTCTCTGTCTTTTTACTGGAGAGGTGAGATAATTGGTATTGAGAGATATAGTGACCAATGATTATTGATTCTTGTTATTTTGTTGTTAGTAGTGGTGGCCCTGGGGGTGGGGGTGGATTGTGTGTGTGTGTGTGTGTGTGTGTGTGTGTGTGTGTGTGTTTGAGCATGTTCTTTTGATTTTGCTGGTGTGAGATGATTTATTCCATGTGTTTTCATAGGTGTAGTTAGTCTCTTTAGGTTGGAGTTTTCCTAGCACCTTCTGTAGGGCTGAATTTGTAGATTGTGTCTTAGTAGTGGAATATCTTATTTTTCTCCATCTACAATACTTAAAATTTCATTGAGTATAGTGGTCTGGACTGGCATCTGTGAACTCTTAGAGTCTGCAGAACATCTGTTCAGGTCCTTCTGGCTTTTAGAATCTCCAATGAAAAGTCAGGTGTAATTCTAATAGGTCTGTCTTTTTATGTAACTTTTTTTTTCCTTTGCAGTTTTCCTTGGCATATTTTTTTCTTTGTTATATATGTTTAGTGTTTTGATTATCATGTGGCAAGGGGGGCTTTTTTTCCACTACAATCAATTTGGTGTTTGGAAGCTTCTTATATCTTTATAGGCATCTTCTTCTTTAGGCTAGGAAAATTGTATTCTATGATATTATTTGAAAATATTTTCTGGGCCTTTGAGCTGGGATTCTTCTCTTTCCTTTGTTCCTATTATTCTTAGGTTTCCACTTTCATAGTAGCACCTATTTCCTCAATGTTTTATGTCAGGTGTTTTTTAGAGTTAACATTTTCTTTGGCTGATATATCCATTTCTTCTATTGTATCTTCAATACGTGAGATTCTCTTTTCTATCTCCTGTAGTCTGTTGGTGAAGCTTGCCTCTCTAGTTCCTGTTTGAACTCCTAAATTTTTCATTTCCAGAAATCCCTTTATTTGTGTTTTCTTTATCGATTCTATCTCCATTTTCAGGTCTTAAACAGTTTTTATTCAGTTTCTTCATTTTTGTTGTTTGTGTTTTCTTGGATTTCTTTAAGTAATTTATTAATTTCCTCTTTAAGGTCCTCTATCATCTTCACATAGTTGGTTTTAAGGTCCTTTTCTTAGGCTTCAGCTATGTTGGAATATGTAGGGCATGCTGAGGTAGGATACCTGGGCTCAAGTAGAGACATATAGCACTAGTTGTTGCTAATTGTGTTCTTACACTGGTATATAGGCATCTGGTTGGGATGATTATAGGTCTATGTGTTGATTTCTGAATTTGTCTTTTGTGGGAACCCACAGAGGCTTCCTAGTGAAAAATTACATAGGGTCAGAGAATCTGAGCTTGCTTTACACAGCAGGGCTGCATAATGGAATGATTTGGTCACGAGTGTGTTTACCAGGTGTTTGGAAGGGTCTATACTTGGCTGTACAGTGTGCTTTGATCTTCCAAGGGAGAAGTCTTTTGCCTATCTCCTTGGCATATTGTAAAAAGCCATTTTAAATAAAGGGCAAGGATGTTGGGTATTGACCCAGGCCCTCCTGAAGCTATCCTGTGTTTCTGTCTTTCTACTTGTCAGCTAGGTCTTTCATTCTATCTGATAATTCCCAATTCCTCTCTCCTCCACTTAAGAAGGTGGAAGCAGGTTGGAGCTGCTCTCCAGGAGACTCTCACAGATGGTACCCTGAACATGGGACTTAGGTATGGAGAATAAAGAGAAGGAACACCATGGAGCAAGAGGCATGCCTGGTAATGAAGTAAAGGAGGCAGTGATATTCTAATCTTCTGGATTAAAAGTATAAATATAAAGCAGTGTAGTTAAAGTTAGACTGCAGCAAGTATCTGTCTGTTTTTATCTATTTACTAAGTTAGGTTTAATTTTTTTAAAAAAAGTTTTGGTGCAGGTGGAGAACATAGGCTTTAGGTCTAGGAATATGTTCAAGGTTTAATATAAAGTAATTTAGAGTAGAGTAGTCTTTCCCTGAACTTAGACAGAACCTGGGATTCAGAAAGCAGCATTCGGGACCTGGCAGCCACTGAGAACTTAGCAGTCCCAGTGGGTTCAGAAGCTCCAGAAGCCACAGACAAGGGTGGACACTGAGACCCAGCATAAGCAGCGAGGGTTTCTGCATGCTTTCTGCCAGGGCAGAGCCATGGTGAAGACAATGCAGTCAGATAGCCAGAGGACAAGGCTTGAGACTATATGCAAACTGAACAAGCCAAGCAGAGATGCTGCACAGTGAGATAGGCAACCCACCTGCAGCGGCTTGGAGTGAAACAGAAACTTTGGACCGCAGCACCCAGAGCAGGTCTGTCACCCAGAGCCAGAGTCCCTGGCAGCCAAAGCCCAGCAGAGATGCCACGGGAGAGACTAAAGGCAAGCAGCAGTGAGCAGTTGAAGCCCTGCGGAAAGACTGCTGCTCTGGGTGGAGAATTGGCATCAGAAGCAGCTGGACAAGCAGCTGAGATGTGCTGAAGCCCAGGGAGCTATGGAGGTGAGGCAGAGCCACACCCCAGGCTGAACAGTCAGACCCGGGCTCTGTGAGAACTTCTGAGTCTTACTGCGCTCAAGCTCCCAGCAGCGGAATGAGGCAGAGCTATGTTGACTACCCTGGGAGAGACATTCAGCTGTGTAAGCTGGGCAATGCTCGGAGGACCTCCAGCAGAGCAAGTAATGGAGCCAGGGTGCAGCAGCTGTGACTAGTCAGAGCTGTGTTTCCTCCCAGACCTGTGGTGTGGTGCTGCTTGAAAGCCATACCTCATAGCAGTGTGTGGGGGGGGGGGGGGATTCAGCCATTCAGTGCAAGGCAGAAGAGAGCCCCTGGGGCCTCAGGACACAGGAGTCCACCTGGGAGGAAGATCCAGTTATGAGAGGCAAAGACAGACTGGGACTGTGAAAGCTGAATGGAGCCAAGAACCAAAAACCACATAGTTTCTGTTTGCTGGCAGAAGGCCAGTATGTGGTCTCTTTGAGAGACAGCTTTGTGGTACATGCTGACTGCAAGGAGTGCTTTCCCCGAGAGGACTGTGCATGAGCCCAGCTAGCAGCTTTTTCTCTGAAGCAGTTTTCTTCTAGGGGAAAACTAACTGAAAGTGCCTCTGTGGCTGAGACTGAGGCTTCAAAGATGCTTTTTTTGAACTGGGTTTCATGCAAGGAGAACTTCAAAAAGTTTTGGTTATGAAAATCCTCTTATTTGGAGCTGTTTGCTTTAGAGACATTACGATTTCAGCTGCTGTACAGGGAGGGACTTCAGGGCAGCTGAGGCATCAGGCTCTGATTTCAAGCTCTCAGGGGAACTTTAAGACTGGTACCAGAACTGTCTTTTTGAACTTTAGAGTTAAGAAATGGGATGGACAGGAGTGATTCAATTGCAGTGGGATAATTTTGACTTTACTTACCATATGAACTTTATCAACTGTGATGACTTAAGAATTGTTTTGTGTATACATATATACTTTATTAACTGTGGTGACTCATAAAATGTTCGTGTAAAAATGGAACGGTTTGGTGTAGGTACAGAGAAATTTTTTTAAATTCACACTCAAGATGCAGTTTAAAAAATTATAAAGAAAAGGGGGAGTTACTAATCCTCAGTCTCTTTAATTTTTTAAAAAAATGTTCTTGTCTCTTGAGTGCATTAATGTTAACTTGTGTTAATGTACTATGTTTTGTATAGTTCTATTAAGAAATTGCTTTTGAATGTTTGCTAAAGTTTGTAAAGTGAAAATAATTCTATTGAGAGTTTGCTTTTAGATGTAAATTTATAATAATTGTAATTATATATAGTAATATTCATGCTAGATTATGATGCTAACCTGTTAATATTAATGGTGATGCTAAAGAGTCTTTAGATTTGATGTGGTTGTATCAGGAGTTTACTTATTTATTTGATGTGGTTGCATCAGGAGTTTATTGATTTAAAAATGACTTGATGCAGCTCAGACTGCTGTAGTCAAGTTAGACCCATTCAAAAAGGCTATTCGATCTTCATCATCCTCTACTCCTTTACTGGGAGCTGTGGCAGCCGTAGGGAGTAGGAGTAATGCTATACCAATTCCAGCTACTTACAAGCTCTTAGTGGAAAGCTGACTCAGAGCTGAATAGAATTAATCTCTGTACTCTTACTTTATACTATTAAGAAGGGGGCTATGGAGGCCACAGAGGCTTCATAGTGAGAAATTACTCAGAGTCAGAGAATTTGGGCTTGCTTTACCAAACAGGGCTGCATAATGGAATGATTTGGTCACCGGCATGTTTACCAGGTATTTGGAAGGGTGTACACTTGGCTGTAGAGTGTGCTTTGATTTTCCAAGGGGAAGATCTTTTGCCTCTCCCCTTGGCATTATATAAAAATACCTTTTCAATAAAGGGTGAGTCTGTTGGGTATTGACCCAGGCCCTCCCAAAGCTATCTTGTGTTTCTGTCTTTCTTCTCGCTGGCTAGGTCTCTCTTTCTATCTATCATTTCTTATTCCTCTCTCCTCTACCTAAGAACCCTTCAAACGGTGGGAGCTGGACTCCCACAGTCTTTGTTGGGTGGGAACTTTGTTCCTTTGTCTCTGTTTCCTCTCTGGATTTTCATAGTATGATGGCTGTTGTTGCCTGTTTTCTTGGACTGCACAGTGTGTTCACATGGAATGCCCAATGTTGGTGGATGCTGGGATTCTGTGATGAGTTGGGGGAGGAATGTTGGAGGAGTAGGTCTTTGTGATCCCTTAGAGATGGGATCAGAGAGGAAAGGGACACCATAGCAGATTTCCAGCTACAGAGCTATGGATGGAACTGAGTTGAGATTGAACCTTAGGAGCAGTAGCATGGATGTGGGGCAGCTTTCAGCCTACTTGTTGCCCTGCAAGGAGCAGCCCTTGGTTTATCGGGGTTGTCTGCTGGGGTTATGATCTGGGACAAACCCACAAGTAGAAGGATGAATGTTAGAAGGGGGAAGATCTGTGGGATCCATAGGAGATGGGAGCAGAAGATGGGAAGGTTGTCTAGGGTATTTTCCTGCAGAGCTGCATACAATACTGGGGTGGGGTTAGAACTGGAGGAATAGAGAGAGAAGAGAACATCTGTGGGAAATATACTTGGTTTTCTGGCAGGTGTGGACTGTGAATTATCTTGAAGGTGTCTGCTGGTGTTGGGGCTGTTTCCTTGTTCTGCTGTGCTGGTGTGTTCACAGTGAATTCCTGTTGATGTTAGAGGCTGGAATGATGAAGTGAGTTGAGGAAATAAGGGTTGAGGGAGAATATATTTGTGCAAGGTTGGGGATAGGGTCAGATAGGAAAGGGAGATTGTTGTAGGTTTCTTGTTACCAAGCTGGGGATGAGACTTGGGAGTGGCTGGGTACTCAGGAGGAGCAGGACAGATGTAGCTTCCCCTCTCGCCAACATGTTGCTTTGGGAAGAGAGGCTCTTAGGTGAGCAGGGGAATGCCTGCTGGGGTGGGGGGTCTGGGACAAAACAACAAGTCATGGGAGGAAGGTTAGAAGGAAGATCTGTGGGATTAATGAGAGACAGGAGAGGGGGCAACAGGGAAGATTACCAAGGATGTTCTACTACAAAGCCAGGAATAACTGAGGATTGGATATAGAGGAAGAGAAAAAGAAGAGAAAGATTTCAGGTAGCCTACCTGGTTTTCTGGCAGGTGTAGCCTGTGAGCAAGCATGGGGTGCCTGCTGTATTTGAGGGCTAGGGAAAAGGAACAAATGTGGGGGGATGAGGTTAGAAAGGGAAGATTTGTGTGGTCCACAGGAGAGGGTGGTGAGATAGTGAGGTTGGCTGGCATGAGTGTTCAGCAGAACAAGGGATGAAGAGCTGGGGATGAAACTGGAGGATTGGATCTGGGGGAATAGAAAGGAGGTCTATAGTCAGGCTACCTGATTTTCTGTTTGCTTATTTCTTGACATTGTCTTTTCCCAAACTACCATTGGAAACTAGATGATGAAAATACCAGTTAGCTAAAGGTCTGGAAATTCAAGTGCCACATGCCAAAGTTCTGATGCTAATGTGTGCAGTTAAACTTGACTTTGCATCCTGGTCCAGGGAGAGGAATCATGAAATAAGTGCAGCATTTTATAAGCCGGGTTGCTTTGTTTTTGAAACTTAGCCCTAAAAGTGCCTTTGAAGAGATTTAAAAAAAAAAAAAAAAAAAAAAAAACCTGAAAGTGATTTTCCCCCTTTGTTATACCCTATGTCAAGGGACATTTTCATTTGTGATTGCTCCAGTCTTGACCAGAAATAAATGCTTATAAAGAGTAACAAGTAGCAAGTGTCACCTGGGAGCAGTTTCTCTGGAATCTCTCATCACAATTTTTGTTCCTCTTGGGTCACAGACACTGGTCCCTACCTTTGTTTTCTGGGTGTTATTGATCATGTAGCCTCAGGCTCCAATGAAAACCAGACTTGACTAAAATAACAGTGGCATTACCTGTAATGCTAGAAGTTTTTAAAAAGTAGTTTTTTATTAAAAAATATTCTATGCCAGGCCATGGCAATTATTACTATGTTTATTTTACCCTTGAGAAAAATGTAACCAAATTAACCTAAGTAATGTCTTGGAAATTGCTCATATCTGAGTGCTGCTTTGTTCCGGATATTCATTGTATCCTTCAATAACGTCTTCTATTCTTTGCTGTGTTCAGACTGACTTCAAAGAAAAGTCAAATTTCAATCTTGCACACCAAATTCAGAACTATATTGAAAACAAATGTGACCATTTACTAGAATAACAGTCTGGTGTTATTTTTTCCATATGTATTTTCCTCTCTAATTTTCCCCTATTCTTGTATCCCTAAAGCACTGACTTTGCTTTGCCTGACTTTATTAATCATATAAAAAGACTGCCTGGGTTACTAGAAATGAAAAGTTAGAAAGTGGCACAGGTGGCTGAGACAACGCCAGAAAGGTAATAACACAGGGCTGGACCCCGAACTGGAATAATTTACTTTTGTGTTATGAAGGCATCTATGAAATACCATTATGGTCATTAAAAAAAAAAAGTGAAATATGCAGTAGAAAAAATAAACTGTCCTCTTTGAGTTATTTTTATCAAAAAAGACATACCTTTAAACAAAAATATGTTAAGAGAAATTTTGTATTAAAGATCAATTCCTAAGTACTGGTCTTCTCAAGGTTTAAGGTTTAATTTATCTTTCCTTCTGCCTCCTAGTCATCTCCCTCCTCCTTTTCCTCTTCTTGTTCATCTTCTCCTCCTCCTTCTACTTCTCCTCTTCCTCCTTTTTTGTCTTTTTCTGGCCATGCTTCATGTAGCGAAGACTGGTCCCCAATTTACTCACTATAAAGCCAACAAAAATGACCTTGAACTTCTGATCTTTCTGTCTTCAATTCCAGAGTATATCACTGTTACTGTTCCTAGTTATTGTGGTACTAAAGATCAAATTCATGAAAGATATGTAAAGACTCAACCAACTGACCCACATTCCCAGTTCTGAAGCCTAATTTTCTTTCTTAGAGTCAGTCTGTTGCAAGGAACAGGCCACCAGATTTTATAGAGCTCTCCCTGTTTTCACATGACTTTGAATGCTATGTGGGGTTTAATAAGTGATTAGTCATTGCTAAATGGTGTGATGTCCTTAAAGGGATGTCTACATGACAATAAGTTACTCTGTGTGTCTGAGAAAATCCTTGAAAAGGCAAGATTCCAGAAAATAAACACAAAGAGTAATCTGTACACTAACAGCTCATTTGTAGGCAGATAATTAAAAAAAAAACTCTGCATTTCATAAAGGACCTCATTTTTCATGAGAATTTCACTTTAAAAAATTTATCACCCCGAAAATGCAAGATTGTTCTCAGTTTGTACAAATTTACTTTCTTCCAAGTTTTCTCTCTCTTATTGGTATACTCACTGCTCTAGAATACCAATGCGAAAGACATCAGTTTGGCTTTAAGCATATACTAAACTGATCCTCGAATTTATTTGTTATTGTTGTATAACTTAGGCTAACTTGATATTGAAATGTAACCTAGGACACAGTCCACCAGCTCCAGTTCGACCAAGGGTTAGGACAGCAGGGAAGACTACATCGGGCAGGCCTCCACACTAACACCCTTCATCAGACCCTGCAATCTACCACAATTACTCCCTCCCCAAAACCTACCTATCCCCCTGCAACCTCAGAGGCAACCTGAGACACAGACTGTGCCAGCTCTGATTGTACCAAGAGGTGAGTGACCCTTCTCCTTGCCAGAGAGTCCTGTCTCTAAAACCTAGGCCATGGGGTATAATCAGTGCCCCCACTCCCACCCATTGCTGCCCCAACTGCAAGCCAACAGGGAAAACTCCTATAGGTAGGCCTCCTACCAACAACCCTCATCAGACCCTGCAATCTACAACACCCACTCCCTCCCCCAAACCCATCTATCCCTCTGTGACCTCAGTGGTTCCCTGAGACACAGAATTTACCAGCTCAGATTGGACCAAGAGTTCTGATTAGACCAAGAGTGCTGACTGGCCCTAGAACGGCCCCCTGAGACACAGACACAGCCAGCACAGATTGGACCAAGAGCACCTCTCTCAGACATAAACACCTCTTGTACTGATTGGAGGAAGAGATGGATAGATGCCAGTGCAAAAATACATACAACAACATAAAGAGCAATATGACACCACCAGAACCTAGCAGTTCAACAATAGTAAGACCTAAACATCACAACATAGAAGGAGCAGGACAAAATGACCTTAAAAATAACTTTATACAGGTGATAGAGGCCTTTAAAGATTAAATGAAAAATGAAAAATTCCCTTAAAGAAATTCAGGAAAAGACAACTAAAAAAATTGGAAGAAATCAATCAATCCCTTAAAGAAAGCCAAGAAAAAGCAAATGCCACAAATAGAAGGGCACCCACATATGTAAAGGAAACATTACCAAAGCTTAAATTGCACATGAAATTACACACATTAATAGTGGGAGACCTCAACACCGCATTCTCACCAATAGACAGATCTGCCAGACAGAAACTTAACAGAGAAATATGGAAGCTAACAGATGTTATGACTCAAATGGGCTTAATAGATATGTACAGAACATTCCACCCTAATATAAAAGAATACATCTTCTTCTCAGCACCCCATAGAACCTTCTCTAAAACTGGCCACATACTTGCTCACAGAGCAAATCTCAAAAGATACAAAAAAAAATAGAATAACCTCCTATACTTTATCATGGCTTAAAGTTAGATTTCAACAACAACAGATTAGACTACTAGCTATAGTGGTGAAGGTGCCTGAACTGGCCTACCTTGGTAATTGGATTGGCGAATACCCTAACTGTCATCATAGAACCTTCATCCAGTAACTGATGGAAGCAGATGCAAAGACCTATGACCAAGCATGAGGCCGAGCTCCAGGAGTCCAGTTGAAGAGAGGAGAGAGGGATTTTATGAGCTAGGGGCATCAAAATCATTATGAGGAAATCTACAGAGACAACTGAACCAAGCTTGTGGGAACTCATGAACTTTAGACCAACAACTGTGAAGCCTCTGTGGGACTGGACTAGGCCCTCTGCAAAAATGAGACAGTTGTGTAGCTTGGTCTGTTTAGGGGGCTCCTGTCAGTGGAACCAGGATGTATCCCTTGTGCATGAGTTGGCTTTTTGAATGCGGGGGGGGGGGGGGGGGTTGAACCTACCTCAATTGACAATTGAATGTACCAGGCTTTGGTGACTTCTCATAGGAGGCCTTACGTTTTTTGAGGAGGGGATAGTGGGTGGGTTGCTGGGGGTAGGCTGGGGGAAGCAGGAGGAGGGATGAGAGGGGGATCTGTGGTTGGTATGTAAAATGAATACAAAAATTTTAATAAAGAAAAAATAGAAAAAAAAGAAGTGTAACCTAGACCATCCTCAAACTCATTTTTAACTCTCATTCATGGTAGTCTTCTGGCTGTTAGCCCATTAAACAAAATGCCAATTCCTCCAGCAACCATTAGCTGTCAATAGTTCCATAGAAAAGGATGTGCAATCAAGGACATGCCCTGTACCTATGATTGAATGTTGAATTGGCCCAATCCTGTGCTGGAATCTATTGTTGCCTTGTATTCATGGTTGCAACAATAGTGTTGTATCTGTGTGGTAGCATTTAATTGAATTTCTTCCCATCTTTAGGCTCTTAAATTCATTTCACCCCATAGTCTACAATGTCTTGTGTGGGAGAAGAGGTGTAATGCATATGTCTCATTAAGGGCTTAACCCCCAGTAATCCTTATTCTCAGCACCTTGACCAGATGTGAGTTTCTGCATTAACACTTTGTAAAAACGAACTTCTCTGCCTGAGTCTGAGGGTGACATTAGTTTGAGTGTATAAGCATAAATTGTTAGAAAGCAGTTTGACAATGTGTCGATTTAGAGAAATAACAATAGCATTTCCCTCTGTGGCACATGACATCCACACCCCTAAGGCTTTGACCCGGTAGATTATATTACCATATATGCATATCATTCTGTGGAGTTGCCATCTAATCTTATGCAATTATTCCTCAAAAGTGTGTCATTATTTCACAAATGGGTGTATCTCGCCTGGAGAATCAGTCTTGTAGTACTACAGCTGAATGTGATCACTGATGAGTTTTCTCCCCAAGAAGTCTACGTAGTACCTATCAGTCGTTTTGAATACATTATGAACATTCTGAATAACAGCCATGGGGGGGGGTGCTTTTCAGTTAAGTTTCAACTGGATTTCTCATGCCTATAAAGTGTATAATGTCTTCAACAATACATTCTTTGCACTGAGTTTGGGTTTGTACCCAAGATCAGTGGCACCAGCCTATTTTCTTTGTATTTTGAAATCTCTAAGTGAGGTATCCTGCGCCTGACACTGAGGGTAGTATTTAAAAGACTGTGACTTCTGGAAGCACCAATAGACACCCATGAAGAGTAATTGTAGTAGAGAATATATTTTAGCAACAACAAAATAAAATTGAATGAAATAAGTCTCTAAAATGTCCAAGATATAGGTTTATACTATCATCACTCAAAACAAAGCTGTGTATTAATTATGAACATGGATTTATTGCAATTGCACAGAAATCAGAAAGTAGATGAAAAATGAGCAGCCCAGACTCCTGAGAACAGTTCCCCTCAGGTAGCTGGAGAAAACAGTGAAAGTGAGAGTTGCAGGCAAAAATACACCTACTTCGCACCTGGCTTCCAATGTGCTTAAATCTTATCAAATGTTAAGAGATGTTCACTCTAGATTCCCTCCTCAGAAAAGCACTGTGACTTGGTGGGTTCTGAAAATAAAACAATTATCTGATGTCTCTTTATGGTGACATTTTATTTGTGCTGAAATGTGATTTTATTTGTATGTTAATAAATAAAGTTGCCTGGGGGTCAGAGCTAATAGCAAGCCATAGCAGAAGCCGGGGCGGTGGTGGCACACACCTTTAATCCCGATCACATGACAGGCGGATCTCTGTGTGTTCAAGGATACAGCCAGCATGGAGACACACACCTTTAATCTCAATACCAACCATAGAAGACCTGGAGGTCTGTATAGACAGGCAGTGACGAAGAGGTCATGTGGTTGGGTTTACAACCAATGAGAAGGAAGAACAGAAAGTCAATAAAAAAGACAGACACACAGGAAGTAGGCCTCTTTCCCGGGGGATGGACAGCAGAGGCAGCAAAGGGTAAAAAGTATTTTTAAGTCTCAGCTCTTAGCTACTGCTCTGACCTCTTGGGCTTTTAACTCTGCATTTGGCTCTGTGTTTCTTATTTAATAAGACCATTACATCTACATCTCTTTGAACAAGAAACAGTGACTTTCAGTTCATGTTGAACTCACTATCCAAAAAAATGTAACATCCAAGAACAGATGACAGGGCTTTCAGTATTGAAAGATCTGTGTAAATAAATTTACTTGAAGATTTCATAAAACAATTAAATTCTCTGTTGAAAATGAAGGATGTTTTTTAAGACACAACTTTTTTTCTTTGAAGAGAACATATGAGCTGAGACCCAGCTACTCATGTCATCATAGACAGAGAGAAACTCTTATATATTGCTCAGAGTTGTGATCCTTCATGAGAAACCAGAAATGCTGTTAATATAGTGCACACGCCATGTCTCTGAGTCTTTCTAATTGTATCTACAGAAAAGTATGTTTCCGCCAGGCGGTGGTGGCGCGCACCTTTAATCCCAGCACTCAGGAGGCAGAACCAGGCGGATCTCTGTGACTTCGAGGCCAGCCTGGGCTACCAAGTGAGTTCCAGGAAAGGCGCAAAACTACACAGAGAAACCCTGCCTCGAAAAACCGGGAAAAAAAAAAAAAAAAGAATAGTATGTTTCCTTCTCATGTAGGAGCTGATTCTACAGTCTGAGCTCCAAGAATCCCTGGGCTCACCACCCTGCTTTTAGTAGTCTCATTAAAGCAAATAGATATTTCAAAAAAGCTGGGCTTATTCTGAATCATGACATATGCACTAACATTATGTATACACATTAAAATAGGCCACATTCTTATATTTCTGGTTGTGATCCTAGCCTTTAATGGCTGAGGCATCTCCCCAGCCCAAATAGGCCACATTCTGTCCAAAAAATAGACTTTAAATTGCTAAAATGGTAGAAATACACTACCTAAAAGCTACCTTGTTGGGGAAATCTGTGTGAACTTAGATGAACTGTCTATTTCTCACATTTGAGAATGTAGAGTACCCAGTGGCACATAATTTATAGTAGTACTACCAGGGAGCCTACTACTCAATTTAATATATAATTAATAATGTCCTACTAATATAATATGGATGCATTGTCATTTTAGAGTAACTGGAATACCATGCTGTTTTGATGATAAGGTGAATGTTGCTGGAAGCCTTTTAAGGTTTAGATTTAGACTTAGATTTAGATAGAAAGAGCAAAAGAGAGAAAGAGGAGATATAGAGGGAGAAAGGGAGAGAGGATGACTGTAGAAGGGAAGGAGGGAAAAATAAGAGTATTTGGGACTCATATAAAAGGTGAATTTACAAGATAAAACTGATTTCTCTTTGGTACTAAGTTGAAAATTGTTGAGGAATAGAATGTTTAAAGGAAACACTATTTAACATTGATGTAAGAGATACATATCCAAGTTATCACAGGAACTGTTGTCATGAATAATGAATGTGAATTACTGGCTAGAAGCTGACACACTGAAAACAATACATCTCAAATTTGCATCCTCAGTCACTCTGATAAATGGAAAAATTAGGAGTGTGGAAAGTAGGACTCGCAAATGTAGAAACCAACTCTCTGAGGGGCACTTGTAAAATCAGGATAACATGACTTCTCTTGACCTTATGCTAAAAACCCTTCGGTGGCTGAGTGCCACCCAAACCTAAATTTCAGAATGATAGTGAAAACAAGCTACAGCTGCACTAACTGGCTGTCATTTTGGAAGACAGAACATGCCAAAAAAAAAATATCTGTGTGTCTGTGTACAATTATAAGGGGCAAAACGGGAATTATACAGAAAGAACTTGGCAGCTTGCAGCCACATCTCTCAAGGGAGATAATTCTAACTAAAAGAAAGACATTTGGTGGCCTGGGTACATCATGAGCTATATCTCTTAAATCTCTCCAGTGAATTCTAATTTACTTATGACACAAGTAGCACTGTACTTTAGGTACAGAAAGAAATATTCGGTTCAAAGTTAATAATATGATGGTAGAGGGTAGTTTCATTCAGCCTAAGCTAGCCTAGAACTTTCTATGTAAATAAAGATAACAGTGTTACCTGATGATGAACTCCTGATTCTTCTATTCTATCTGTGAGTGCTGAGATTAAATATTTAGGTTAAAAATAAGTCCCACATACTTCCTCTATGATATGTATATTTAATATACCATAAATTCTTGAAAGGTATTATGAAATCTGTGATCATGTATATAGACCACAGTCTAGAAATAATTAGTAACATTTTGTTTATATTTCCAGTGTTTTAATGGAATATGGATATGGATACTTAGAATTAAGTATTTTAGGCAAGAAATACAAAGTTATAATCAGATTTTTGCCCTGTTTTTCAACTTTGATCCAAATAATTTTTTTTTCTTTTTTTTAATTTTTATTTTGCAGTACAATTCAGTTCTACATATCAGCCATGGATTCCCTTGTTCTCCCCCCTCCAGCCTCCCTCCCCTTCCCCCCAGTCCACCCCCCATCCCCACCTCCTCCAGGGCAAAGCCTCCCCCGCGGACTGAGATCAACCTGGTAGACTCAGTCCAGGCAGGTCCAGTCCCCTCCTCCCAGGCTGAGCCAAGCGACCCTGCATAGGCGCCAGGTTTCAAACAGCCGACTCATGCAATGAGCACAGGAAGCAGTGGGATCCAAATAATTTTTAAAAGATACATTTACATTGCATTATAACAATAGATAAACTATAAAAAGAGTCCCAAATTTCAATAATTATTAATAATTTACTTTTTACATCAATCTTGAATCACTGTACATGAATGTCACATATACACCTATTACATATGAGTTTCAGTAGAAATTATTTCTGGGAAGTTATTTGTTCAATAGACTTCAGATGGATCCAGTTCTTCCTGTCTGTGAAATGTATGTGCATAACATCCTGAAATACGGCTGGACTGATCATAATTGCTAAAATACTGAGTCAGTCTCCTCTAGAAATTTATCATTCAGTAGCCTAATCCAACAAATCACGCTGAATTATGTCAGTAGTTAAGCTGTGGGTCACAACCCCTTTAGAGATTGAACAACCCTTTCACAGGGGTAGCATAAGGCCACCAGAAAACACAGATATTTATATTATGATTCATAATAGTAAAAAATTTACCGTTATGAAATAGCAATGAAAATAATTTTATGCTTGGGGGTCAGCACATGATGAGGAACTGTATTAACTGTATTAAATGAAGGGTTGCAGCATTATGGAGGTTGAGAATCACTGTCTAAAGGTGATGAAACCTTGGGCGGGCTTCTTACCAGGGATCTCCAGCTATAGTACAAGCAAAACAAGTGCAGTTGAGCTCATCACATTCTGAATACATAACTTGGGGTACAGAGTGGAAATGAATTCCAAGCTTCTCTAGTTCCTCATTCTGTGTTACAGAAATAGATAGCTCTTCAAGTACCGTGATATATGTGCTTGTGTTCTGTTTTGCTGGACTTGGCAAGTTGGTAATCAGTATATAGTGTCACTGATTCAAACACTGTAGTTGCCTAAACAGTATACATGCAATGACAACATCAGTTGACATGCCACATGGATGGGATAAATCTCGCAAGGCCCCACCCCTAAATGAAGAGCTCCAGGAAATTAATGGCTGTGAAGAAAGGGAGAATGAGTCTTCTCCAGGATCGAACTCCTTAATAGGTTATCCAATCCCAAGGCGTCAGCCATAAACACATAAACATGTGAGCAGCAATAAACTGACATGACAGAGAGGGAGGGAGGAGGTGGAAGAGAGAGAGAGAGAGAGAGAGAGAGAGAGAGAGAGAGAGAGAGAGAGAGAGAGAGAGAGAGAACTATATGGAAAAAGTACCAATTGAACAAGTCATGGATTTGGGAGTGAATGAGGGGAATATTGAAAGAAATGGAGGAAAGAAAGGGTGAATTGGAAATAATGTAAATTCTACATAGATTTCTTTTTTTTTAAAAAAATTTCCATTCCATTATTTAATCTAACAAGTTAATTATAGAATGATTGTAGTTGGTTTTATTTTTCCTCTTTGAGGGCCCACCAACCAGCTCCCAAATTAATATACAGAAACTTACTCTTATTTATAAATACTCAGCCTTAGCTTGACTTGTTTTTAGCCAGCTTTTCTAACTTAAACTATCCTATTTCTCTTTAACTGCATTTTGCCTCTGGGCTTTTTATCTTTCTTTAGGCTATATATCTTTATTCCCTTCTTAATCTGTGACTGGCCCCTGGCATCCTCTTTTCCTCCTTTTCTTGATCCTTGCTCTTTTCTTTTTTCTAACCTAGATTTCTCCTCCCATTTATTCTGTCTGCCTGGCAGCCTTGTCTATTTCTCTTTCCTGCCTAGCTATTGGACATTCAGCTCTTTATTAAACCAGTGAGGTGTTTTAGACAGGAAAAGTAACACAGCTTCATAGAGTTAAACAAATGCAACATAAAAGAATGCAACTTTGCATCATTCAGCAAATATTCCACAGTATGAACAAATGTAACATGCCTTAAACTAATATCCCACAATAAACAATGAAATAACCAGATATTTAAATCTTCCTGTTTGTTTTATCAATAGTTTATTGTTTTCTATGTTTCATAACCCAGATTAATGCCATATTGCATAAATATATCTTTTAAATTCTTTTTTAATATCTTGGCATTTACTGCCTTAATCCTTTCCCATTCCTTGCAGTTTATTGAATAAATAATCAGATCTTTTGTTTCTTAGGCTTACCCAATTTTGAATTTTAGTATTATATTTTTATGCTATCATTCAACACATGCCTCTGGCTGTGTTTTCCATAGTTTCAAAATAAAACAAGTTAATAATTAGGTTTAGATCCAGTTACATAGCATTTCACTACATATTTACTTCTAAGTTAATATAAATGAATATTTTAATTCGTTATACTTATCATTACTGATACTATAATAAAGTTTCTATACAAATCTTTGCTCATTCATCTCATTAAATTTATTTCAAATGAACTATTTAAGTTTTATTGGAGAAAAAAGTCATACATTCTTTTAAAAGTTTGTCAGATCATATTTTCAAAATCAGAAAAATAATTCAGAGAGTGGGGAGGTGTATATAGCAGGGTTTGGAAATAGAAAAGGAAAAAGAGAAATGCTGTTAATTAAATTAAAATCTCAAAATATTTTCTAAGAAGTATCTTGAAAGTTGGTAAAGGAAAAATAAAGAATTGTACGTGACATGCCCGGACATTTATTTCTATATGTTGTTTTTGTATGTTTTCGTAGACTGAGGTGTTATTTCCAGGTTCCTATAACTACTTTGTATTTACAGACAGAGTCTTCTTGCATTGGCTTGGGACTCATCGATTAGTCTTGACTGGCAGGCCACTAAACACCAGTGATTATCCTCCCTCTGCCTCCACACAGCTCTATGACAAGCACACTTCATCCTTCCCTTCTTTTCAGTGTGGATGCTGGGGGTTGAACTCAGATCCCTATGCTTATGTGGCAAACACTTTGATAGCCCCTATATGTTTTACTTATTCTAGAGAAACCACAGAGGCTCATGGATTTTTGTTTATTAGTCTGTAAAGTGTTCACATGCTTCCCTTAGAATGCATCACGCTTTCAGCCTGAGATCACGTCTTTCTACCTGTAATTCCCTTGAAGCCATAGTTGTCTTCTGAATTGTTCCTGAAGGTGATCTTGCTTCTACCAGGAAATTTTCACAGCAGAACATCTTCCCTTGTCGAATTGCACACTTCTTAGCCGCCTGTGGGGATGATGTCAGGATAATATATTAGGCTATTTCTTATTATCACCATGGGAGTTTTGAGATTCTTTTGGTATTTTTCTAACAAATCAGCAGTTAATATGAGGAATTTCACAAGCAACAGGGATTTTTTTTTCATTTTCCTTTCTGTAATCAATCGAAAATTAATTTTAGAAAATTATTAATCTGGGTGTTCAGTCTTTAGTAAGTAAATAATGAAGTAGGATCAAAATCAAACTGTATGAAAAAATTAACTACAGGAAAATATGAATACATTGCCTCTCAAAAATCATAACACACTGAATATGGACCACAGCACAGTACATCCTAATCTTTTTGTGTCAGGATTTCTTTCAGTTTGAATTGACTTTCACATTGAAGGCCTCGTCCCTAGTATCCCTGTTTCTAAATTTGTTTTTAAAATGTGATCTTTGAATATTTTTATAAAACAAAAATGAGTTTATTACTTTGGGTCCTAATCACAAATGACTAATGTGTTTATAGGGTTAGAAAATGGTAGGGGAGCTTGGACTGAGCAGATAAACTCATAGAGTACTGTGGGAAAAAAAACAGGAAGACTCATAAAGATGGAGGCAGATGTTGGAGTTACACCGTCTCCAAGAGAAAATGAGCTCTTGGGGTTACAAGAAGCTACAAGAGATAGAAGGGTTCCTCAACTGGACTTCAGAGTATACCCTACTGGTTGCATTACCTAACCGGTTAGTGGCAATTTATTACGACAGCCACAAGCATGCCATTTAGTGACTATTTCTGTGAACATAGAAAATTCATGACAGAAGGATGAGGCAAGACTCTGGGGATTTATATTAAGGCTTACCACACAATTGCTAAGCTATAGTTTTCATCTGGGCGTGTGCTCATCTCCTAAAATAGTTTATGGACACATGCTAATTACAGGTGGTTCTTTGTGTGTGTATCTCTCCCTTGGAGATTCTACCAGTTACAGATAGAGAGTATTAAGAGAAAATTGTGCCAGTGCAGAAAGCATACAGCATTTTTGCTTGTAATTATTGCATATGTGAATTCAGTATGATAATTATTTACAAATTTATTTTATTTTATTTTATTATCTATTATAAGTAGTTCTGGAGTCATTCACAATATAAGAGAAGATATTTGTGGTAATAAGCAAATAATGAATAATCTTATCTAATGGAATTGATCAATCATGATTTCTTTGTACATGAAAGATCCTGAAACAAATTCTTTTTTGTTTGTTTGTTTGTTTGTTTGACACAGGATTTCCTTGTGTAGACTTGGCTGTCCCTGAACTAGCTCTGTACAGCAGGCTGACCTTGAACTCTAGAGATCCGCATGCCTCTGTGTCTGGAGTGCTGGGATTAAAATTATGCACCACCACTGCCAAGCATGAAACATTTTTTTTTTTTTTTGGTTTTTCGAGACAGGGTTTCTCCACGTAGTTTTTGGTTCCTATACTGGATCTCACTCTGTAGACCAGGTTGGCCTCAAACCCATGGATATCTGCCTGGCTCTGCCTCCTGAGTGCTGGGATTAAAGGCATGCACCACTGCCACCCAGCTATGAAACAATTTCTTAATGGATACTAAAGATTATACACCCCTGTTATATTGCAAAATCCATGTCATACAAATGAACATTAATTATATTGACCCACATGTCATAACCATGAATCCTATAAGGAAAAGATCAATTTTATGTGTTTCTGGTTGGTCTTACCTGTTAATTGAAAAAAAAAAAAAAGAAAAAAAAAGCAATGTCTATTATAATGTCACAATTATTGGGACTTTCCATGTAATT